>NW_027111958.1:1178665-1220984 GCF_000696795.3 Halyomorpha halys | reverse complement strand
TTTATTTGAGTTCACTGTAAAATAGTCTATTGTGGGACACGAAGTAGCATATGTTCATTTGCTAACTAGCGCATGCGCAACTTCTCCCGTTGTCTATTAAAACTAATTTATTATAAAGTACTCCATTCCTAACCCTTCATGGCCTGTGTATATATCACTAAATTTTACAATTTTTTAAGTGTCAATAAATATTATTGTATTGTAGGAAGACAACATTACAATAATATTGTATAAACAATACATAGGTTAAGAATACTATTTATTGTTAACCAAGGTTTCGCCCCACTTTGCAGGTCTTCTTCAGGGCTAAATGAATATCTAGAGTAATAAATTGTAGAAAAATATTCCTTAGAACTAATTTTTCTACAATTTATTACTCTAGTTCTATATTTAGAATTCTATCACACCTGACTGTGACATTAGGAACTACTTTCTAGTCCTCCTATATGTGTTATTCCTTAAATTATTATTTCTATTATATATTTTATATTTTTTTTAAACATATTTTCGTATCTCTGCAAATTTATTTTAATGTATTGTCAATTCTTACAATGTTTGTATCTTGTTTTTCATTTAGACGAACCCTACAAACTAGGGCGAAACGTTGGTTAACGTAAAGTTTGTCGGGGAGGGGAGGGGGTGCGGTCAGCAAAGAACAACATAAATAAACAAAACCATATTTATTTATTTTATGCCTCGACAAACTTCCCCAATCATTAATCTACGTTCAACTATCTACACCTCATAGTAAATAGTTTTCTTTTACTATTTTGATAGCTTTATTGACCGCCACCCGTACTATCTTCCTACAATCTACTTCATTCGGTCAACTATCTTCTTTCAAATATTATTGTAGTTAAATAGTTGACATTTTTAATCATTTCGCTATTTAGTTTTAAAATAATAGCAATATTATAAAATAATATTAGTGCAAAGAGTCTCATAAACAATTAGTTCAAAAAGAAATAAAAACAATAGATTGGTCGTGAATGGCCGAGTGTGTTGAGTCTCAAACTTGGCATTCTCGTGTCAGAATCAATGTCGGTTCGAATCCGTTAAGGTGGGTGGTTTTTATTCTCTGACGAACCCTAGAAATAAATCTCGACTTTTCCACTGTGCCTAGAATAGTGTAAAGTGTAGAATGGACCGTTTTTCCTGCTCTAAGTAAGAGAAAATAATGATGTTAAACATGAAATTAAATTAAAAGAATCGATAAACTCTTATGTGGAGTATTATTGGTCATAAAAAAAATATATATAATAATAGAGAATCAGAATACAAATAGAGATGAGAAGAGACAAGTCGATATGAGACTAGACAGAAGGGCGCCGGTCATTACTATTTCAAATAGTCGCCAAAACCAACCCTGTGACCTATAGGCCTCGTCACCCTTAGCATTTGAAAACCTTCACCTAGATAAAGTCAGCTCAAAGATTCTAAATTATTAATTTTTAATAACACTTTGCCATGATATCACGTATAATCGATTTCAGAGTCGTGATTTAAATTTTTAAGAATGAGCTAATTCTGGATGTTCATCAGTTCTAAAAAAGAAAACTCCAAAAAACTCTCGAGTACGAATTTTCGTAAAAAATAAATATTTTCGCCTTGTTGTTGGGACCTTCAATTTTGGAAAATCATAAAAATTTCCATACCTACAACACTACACCGCTGATCAGCGGTAGATCTACTTGAAACCTAAAAGAGACTTAGGACCTTCTACGAAATGATACAAATTCGTAACAAAATACGTAAACGAATAAGAACCGCAGAGGTAAAATAAAACGTTTATGAAATTTTCTTTATTTGAAACTTCTTTTTCCTCTATATAAAGGGATAAAATCTAAAAGATATTGACGTGGCTTGAAAGATTAATAAAAAATTCAGCAATCCAACAGCTACAGTTATAGTACAAGAGCCCAAGAGGAGAAAAAAGTCAGTTATCTCACCCTAATTTTTGATTAATTTAATAAAAACTAGTCAAAACTGATGTGTCTGCCATGTATAGGTAGGGGAAATATAAAATGGCGGCTCTTTCAAAACGTTAAAAATAATTAATTTTTTATTCGGAGCTCTATATCTTTACAACTACCAACTGCGTACTGAAAGATCAGAATGAATGGGTGAATTTATTTGGAAAAATCTATGTCTCAAAACCATTTGACTTGACGTACAGATGTCAATTATCACTCAAATTAAAGCTAGTTTAATGAGATATAAAGTAGTTTATAACGTTCATTTTCGTAGGAATAGTAATTTTCATGAAATTTGCTAAAATAAATTGATTTATAGTTGTTCGGACAAATTTTCATATGCCAAATTTATATTCATATGTGAATATCATTAAAACTACTACGCTTACAAAAATAAGTGTCATAAACTAGTTTATAGTAAGTTAAATTTCCTTTATTTTGAGTGCTTGAAGACATATGTGCGTCTTATGGGTCTAGAGATATATTTTTTCAAAAATCCAACATTTTATACGAACAAGTAGAAATAAACATTTTGTGACTATATTTTGTCAAATACTACTACTCCTACAGAGATAATTAACTATTTTATAGTAAATTTAAGTTGCTTCAATTTGAGTGCTGGCAGACATCTGTACGTTGGATTTGGATATCATTGTTTGAAGTTTGGAATTTATTTCGTAAACGAGATACATCCTCAGAAAAAAACTATATCCTAAAATATTAAGCTCAATTTTTTTTTTTTTTTCATTTATATGACACATTTGTTTTTAAGGGTTTCAAAAGATGCTAAAGCAGAATCTGACTTCCTAAACTAAAATTTTTTGTCTGCTTTAAAAACAACGACTTTTTGGTTTTCGACATTTTTTACACACTTAAATGCATTTATATGGATAAATAATTGACCCAATCCTTTCAAATATTAAAAAGATGGTCGGGAGTTGAAATTTCGCCCCACTTTGTAGAGATGTTTTTTTTTTTATTTTTATAATTGTTTATTTTATATTAAAACTATTTTATTTCTTCTTTCCTGCTGATTGTATATAATTCTATTTTCAATAATTTTTACATATTATTAACCCAACCTTAATTTACTTTTTTGTATCTTATTATTTCAAAATATTCTTAGTTGTTTTTGTTTCTTTTTAGCCCCGATTAAGTTCTGCAAAAGGGGCGAAACGTGTGAAATAAATAGTTGTTAACTATTTTTGTTATTTTTGACCGCAACACTGACTATCTTCTTATTTTAAATTCATTTAATAAGATAAGTAATCTTTTGTTTTTACATAATACATAATAATCTTTAAATACAGAACAAAGGTATGCGATAACATATATATAATTTCTAAAAATATGTTCAATAATTTTTTCTCACCCCCTAGTTTACTTCAGCAAGAACCCTCGGGAACATGTCTAATATATTCCAGAACTATTACCACAAAAAAAAAAGTTTCATGATCCCACCTCCTTAACCTCCCCTTGTTACTAGAAGTTGAGAACAGTATCAAGTATAATAGGTATATCACAGTATAGTAAAATATGTTTCACACCAGGGAAAAATAAAATTGTCCGCTTATGATGTCTGTTTGAAGTGCCCGTTATAGGAAGGTTTGTTCTTAATTGATGGAGGATCTTGTCTAAAATCATGGCTAAAATGTAATAGTCGATTCCATGTTTGTATAACTCTTCTGGTTACATGTTAATAAAGATTGAATGTGGGAACATGTAAAGAAAATAACTGACATTAAAGTAAAAAATTAATCAATCCATTTTTTGAGATGATATATTCAAAATGTAAGTCATTCAAACGGCTCATTAAATATATAAGACACTTTTATAAAGCAATATAAATATGTTTAATTTCAACGTAAAATGCAAAAGTTGAAAACGAAAAAAGCAAAACAAATCATTAACATACAGCTTCTGGATTATGTATTAAAATAAGCTGAATGAATTACTAAAACATAATGGCTAATTTATAATTAATTATAAACTTAAAAGAGCACTGTCTTATTTAATATTAATAAACATACCTTTTACAAAAGAAAAGAAATGAAGAACTGATAAAAATAGTTTATAAAGCTGGTGAACAAATAATCGTTGCACAGTCACTATATATGTAAACAAAACTAATTAACTGCTAATACACAATCATAATTTGTAACAAAATGAAGTTGAGAAAAAAAAATTACTAAGCACTCTTAACAGTAGAAGTTTGGCTCTAACTGTCAGTGCATGGAGGTCCTTTCCAAAGAGGCTACATTCATAGATGCAGTTATTTAAACTTAATGTGCCGAAAGTGATATACGTCGTGAAATTTTTCTAAATCGTCATAACTATAAAATAACAAATATATCTCCGGATAGAATATTTTATTTCTTTTAAAAAAAGAAAAATTAGTACTTCAATTTTTAGATACTTTTCTCTTTTTTTTTCTTGATTCAACTTACGTGTTACAAATCTTATAATGTATTGTGAATATACATACACAGTGTCTGTCTGAGTGAACTATTACTGAAAACAAGAAAGTGGAACATTATGGTTAAAACTTATGCAACTATCGCGGTGGACTTGAAAACGGGCTCTAAGTCATAAAACGTTACATATTTTTTAATATAGAAAATAACTATAATATTATAATATACAATCTTCTACCAATTTTAGAATATTAATCTTTAAAAAAAAAAAGGTTGCTAATTTAAGACATTATGTAGAATGAGGCAATTCGTTTGCATCACGTCTTGGATTGTTTGTTGATATTCCGAGTATTCGCATTATCTTGGAAAAGTGCCCGATTCCGGTTTACTTGGTGTATTTTGGAAACCACGTCGCATTCACTTCCATCTTGTGAATGGAAATAACTCCAGCTATAATAAGCAGAATATTTCATTTTCTAAACTGTATTATAATAATAAGGCTTAAATAAACCAAAAATTTTAATAGAAAAGTTTTTACCCAAGTAAGGATTCATTACACTGTAAAATAAGGCCACTAGATTAGAAAATGTTTTTTTTTATGAAAGCAGATGGAACGGATGGTGATTTTAGAAAAACAGCTCAAAATAGAACTTTTTCCAAAAAATCTTTTACCATTCTTATAGTTAGTGGTTTAGTCAGATAGGAATTGGTGAATGTTATGCTATCTTTGATTTTAATAGACCTCATTAGATAAACTGTGATATTTTGAGCACCTTTTTTTAATAGCAAACTAAAAAAAAAAAAAAGGTTTTTCTACAATCTTTACAGTTCGAGTAGATTCTCAAATCCAAAAATTACCACATTTTTGGGTTTACAAATTATAATGGAGGAAATGATCCTGAGTACATTTTTCTTTAGGAAATACAACTATTTCTTTAAATTTTGAAGGTGAGTTTTATGAATGTAGACGCAGGAGATGATGAAAGGATGCTAGAGAAGAGGAGGGTGTCGAGTGGAGTGCATAGATCTTGACCCAGTTCTGGTGTCAACTAATACGCCCGGTCTCACAGCTGGTTTCGTGTTCAGCATTGTATATTCTTTTATGGGGCTATACGATAAAATCTTAGTATTTATATTTTTAAAAGAACTTTCATGTTACATGTTTCATTTCATAATATAGAAAATAATTGCTTTATTTAAAGAGATAATTGCCATTTATAAAAGATAAAAATATGGTACGCTGCACATCACAAAACTTTTCCTTACTACTTTCTACTTTGAATAGTAAAAGCAATCTGCAATTATTGCTATAATCTTGTCCATTCATGTCCTAATGATTTATTTGTTAACTAGACGTTGACTGATTAGTTAGTGAATGCTATTTGAGAAACTTAATGCTTTGGAAAATTAATCTATAATTTTTTGGATTTTGATTCGATTTTCCCTTGATCATAACGGTAGAATAGGGTTTTATCTTTTGAAGGTATTTTTAATTTTCTAAGACGCGTAATTTTGGAATATCCAATACTTTTTCTTCTATAATTTTTATATTATATATATTACGGATTCTGAGGGTAAATCAGATTTTAAGATGAATTCATCAATGCTTTTTATGGTTTTAAGAGTTTCCTCTACCGAAGAATTATTATGACGGATTGAAAGAGTAAACTGAATTCTGATTTGGTTCGTTAGGGAATTCGGATTTTTCTGAACTGTTTGCAAAACATTTAAAACAGTAGAACAACGTCAATGATATTTGGGGATTTTAGCCTTCAGGACACGTCGAATAAAAAAAAAAAGCCAAATATTGATATTTCTTAAATTCCAACATAAATTTTGAATGTGCTGGAAAATAACTGTAGAATGTTATAAAATCAACCAGATCCTCAAAATATAGAATATATACAATTGTTATGAACAAGCGGAAAAATAATCAAAGATGTTAGAGATGAACCTATATGCTAGGACACTGTATATAAGTCATAAGCCGATTCATTAAGTGATTACTTGTTTAGTTTAGGTATCCCCCGGAGTAAAAGTTGGGGTATATTACCCTAACTAATTTTTATATCCTGGTATGGCTGGTTTGAATAAAGAACTACTTTATAATAAATTGATATCATATGATTTTTAATGAAATACCTCTATTCTCTCTTTATAAGTTTTCTGAAACAATTTGCTGTAGGGTTTGAACAGAATGGTTACAATGTGGTTAGTTTGTTAGTAATAGTTTTGGTTTCATTACATTTTACTTGTTTAATATTCTTGGGTCTTAAATGTTTGTTCTGGTGTGAATGTGAAGGTGGAAGTAGGGTTCCCTCTTGGTTCTTTCACCTCATCCTTCTGCCGCCGCCGCCTCTCTCGCCTGAGTGTAAGGTTTTACTCCCTCATGACTTATAAGAAGAGACCTTCTTGAAGAGTTTTATCTCTTTCTTCCCCTGTACAGATCAAGATGGCTGCCCAGGCCTCGTACCGCTTATCTTGGCCACTAGATGGCATCATGAATTTCTGTTCAGAAGTGAGGGGGCCTTACTTAAACATTACATATTTATAGAACCTTTAATATTACTATGGGTCTACTGGATCTCACCTCACCAGTTAGATAGAATAATAAATAATCAAGACAGAAATATGTTAAATCAGGGGACGGATGTTCCCACGACAAATCCGGGATACCAGGACACGTTCCCTAAGAGTTGGATTATCCCACCGTAAGAAACATCTTGTAATATTAATTGCATACTGATAAAGTGTTATCAGGAATTCCTTACTATATCAGTTGTACCAATTGTAATAATTTATAAGTGCTCCAACAATTTGGTTATTTAAAAAAAAATTGAAATTTAACTGAAATAAATGATTCAAGTTGTTTCCTAGTACCGATGAGATCATAGGACGTATTGAATCATGAAATATAAGTTCAACCTTGCAAAGTGAAAGGTTAGCCCGTCCTCTTACAATACAGGCGTTGCTGTCAGTACCATTTTTAAACTACTTTTTTTATTAAACTTCGTCACTTTTTAATTTTAAAGTAGAATAATTATTTTAACGATTACGTTGTTTCATTCTGTTAGTAACTGTAAGTTGTCCAGAAAATAAACTACCTAATTTGTCGAACCACAACATCCTTTGCATCATTAAACGTGGCCTCTTACTCTAAGGGAAGAACAACGCCTTAAGGTTTTTGAAAATTAAGTATTACGTAAAATATTCATGCCGAAAAAGAATGAGTTAACCGGAAAATTTAGAATTTTAAGTTTGGGACTTAGTGAGGATGGATTGTTAATAAACTCTGAATCAATGGGTAATCGTCTTGAAACGTAGTTAAGACGATTGCGTTAAAACTGACGATTGGTTGTATCGGCACCGAAGCTTAGGGTTCGCTAAGCTTTCATGATTATAATTATTATTTACTATTTTCTCGTTACATTAGAGCACAATTAAATAAAATTTGATATCAGTTTGGTGCAAACCTTATTGAAATAGTCTAACAAGGCCGGAATGACTAAATGTCAAAATCAGCTTTCTCTAAAGTATCTTTGATTTAATATATAGTAAAGTGAAGTATTGTCATTTTTTTGTTTGTTTGTTTCTTATGTCATTTATTTGTATGTTTTATATTTATATGTTAATATTTTAACAAATTTATTAAGTTTTTAAATTTCTGTTGCAGGGCTGGGCGACGACACCTCAGTAGGACCCATGTTCATCAAGGAACCTCCTAACAGAGTTGACTTCTCTAACACTACAGGCGCAGTCATAGAATGCACGGCTCGAGGGAATCCTACTCCGGAGATCATCTGGGTCCGATCTGATGGAACTGCAGTTGGTGACGTTCCAGGTCTAAGACAGGTTAGTATTGATGTATCAGTCCTGAAGTAAATAAATGCAGTCGTTAGGCTTGTTCCAACACGAGTTTGGTCTATCATAAAAATGGCCGGATACAGCTTTTGGAATCGGAAAAATCGTTCTACGTATACACCTGCTAACGATATCTATGAACTAAATATGTCAAATGTGTTATTATGAAAATGAAATAAAAAACATTAATCATTCTGGGACTTAGTTCCTATAGAACAATTTGTGGTGGTTGCATAAGATATTGACTGGAACAGTGTGGCCATGCTTATTTAAGATAGCATCTATCATTACGTAATAAGAGTTTTTCTATAAAAAATAAAAAAATTACTTTAAATATTTACATAAAATATATACATATGTACAATATAAGATTTATATCTCTCTTTGGAGAAGGAAAAGGCGGTTGAACTAGGAGGGATTTGAACGAGGAAAGTGTTGGTGTACGACGTTTCGTAAAAGGAACCGAGTTCCAGAGGGAGGCAGACGGCGTAAAAAGCCTTCAAACATTCGATTAAGCTGAGGGTAAAATTTTTTAGGATATAGGAAGGACACTGAGTTCTAATCAATCGGTATTGGAAGGATGTTTGAAAATATTGATATCAGTAAGAAGGGTCATTTCAATTGTGGAGGTCTATAGGCATGTCTGATCCGAATAACAAAATGTATTGAGTAGTTCATAAAACGTTGAAGTTTAGCTTTTAGTTTATCCGAGAGGCCGGTCGCTTTGTAGAGGAAGACGTTCGCTTAAGTGGAAGAAGATAACAGCGACAACTAAAGTGTTTAAGGATCGTTGTTAGCCCAAGAATAGATTGAAGTCCGTTATTTCACTCCAGTTTTTGATAATTTTAATCAAAATTACAAATAATTACTAGTCAAAATTGATGAGTCTTCCAAGTACACGTAAGGAATACGAAATGGTGGCTGTTTCAAAACTTTAAAAAAATATTTTTCATTCAAAGCTCCATATCGTTAAAAACTACCTACAACTCTAGATTAAAAAGCTACATTACATGGAATATATACTGAAAAATCAGTAGTTAGTGAATTTATTGTGGGAAATCTTTTACCTCAGAAACCATGAGATGTACAGATGTCTATTAGCACTCAAATTAAAACTAGTTTAATGTGCTATAAAGTAGTTTATGACGTATATCTTCGTAGAAATAATGGTTTTCTTGACATTTTTTACAATAAATTTATTTTTAGTTGTTCTTACAAAATTTTATATGCTAATTTCATATTCATATTAATATGAATATATTGAAATATAAAAACTACTTTTCCTGCGAAAATAAACATTCAAAAACTGCTTTATAGTAGTACATTTAACCATCTTTAATTTAATTGCTGGCAGACATCTATAGGTCTCATAATGAGGTGTAGATAAATAAATAGGCATAAAATAAATAAATATGGTTTTGTTTATTTATGTTGTTCTTTGCTGACCGCACCCCCCCCCCCCGACAAACTTCTCCAATTATAGGTCTCATAGTTCTTGAAATAAAAATTTACTACTACTGATTTTTTAGTACATATTTCATGAAATAATTTTTAAAAAGTTTTACATAGTTTTCATTAAAGTAGCTAAAAATTGGGATAAATTAACTGACTTCTTAGTTATACTACGATCGAAAATCTGGGAGATTTGTGGTTTCCATTAAAAAGTTAACCAAATTATCATTATGAGCTAATTTCAGAATAAAAATATAGATATAATACAGTTAAATTAATTAGGACAATATATCTTAAAATATACTTATGTTTGAAATAATATAATATTTATTTTTTCAAATTAATTAAAAATTACAGATATTTTTGTATATCGACATTAATATTGATATGTTGCTTTCGATATTCCATATATTCTCTCCACTTAGACAGGTCAGTATTAATATATCAGTGCAGAAATGAATAAATAAATATATTAGGCTTGTTACAAGACGAGATTTGACTGTTATAGCGAGGCATAGCTTCTGGAACAACCATTCTGGCCATAAATCAGTTTATTGGATGAATGTCAAAACTAATGTTAGAACAATCTATAAATTAACTAAACCCTAGATTCTGTACCGATGCTATCAATCGACACCTACATACCTCGCTACACCCAACAAGACCTAAATTCCAGGAGGTCACCCTTAACGCAATCCTCCCGCCTACGCCTCGGACGTTTACCTGTCCTTTCAGCGCTAATTAGTTTTCCTCATTAATTTAAGGGATTAATTTGTTACCTATCCCGACAATAGTTTTTGTCCATATCTGTTGTGGTCCACCAAGAATGTTCTGAGAAATGCGATTGCTTTAAAAAGACTGAGCAGTTTAAAACTAATGTGGTTAGAATATGTATGCTTTAAACAAATTATTCGTCATATTACTATTCAAAATCTCGAAAATTACCTTTTGTGAATGTTTCATTATGTATCAAATATATATTATGTAAGTAATGCATCAAATATTAAATAAATTAATGATTTTAATTAACGTGTTGTTTATAATCCAAATGGCGCAATATCTAACCTGTAGAGCCCGAATGTCTTAAAGTGCCCGCGCCCCTCCCCTGAAAAGAGGGCCGAGCTACAGGTAAGATGATGAAAACCTCCATTTCTGCCAAAGGTGGAGGTGGTGAGGTTGTTTTGTTGAAGTTGCTTTGTTGCGGTTGATCAAAGCGACTTTTATGGCTTCTGAAACTGTTGACAATAAATCTCGGGATCAATACTCCTGTCATCCGGAACAAATTCAAAATGGTGGAACTCCGTTATAATCACATCAAAAGAAAAGAAAACATTATTTTTTTTTTTAATTTACAGAATCATCACTAAGAATGGATTTTATGTTTGTATGATTATTACGACACAAATAACATTTTTAAAATTAAAATTAACGGTAGAAAGCACATATTTTTTTTTTTACATGACATTAATATTTTTTGAATTATTGTTGATTAGGAGTGGAAGGAAGTAGTAGTACACGAGCCCGATGTATAAAACAGTCTCTTGATACATCTGCAAATTCTTTTAAAAATTATTTCTATCACATTTAACTCATCTAAAACCCTTAATAATTAGCTAATTATTTTAATAAATTAATGAATTTTTCTTCTCTAACTACTAACTAACGTAGCGAAAATGTTATAGTGTCGTGGTGCTTGAATTAGATGCATTAGATTTCTACAGTACGAAACGAAATTGATGAGGAAATAAAAGAGAGTTTAAAGGCAAGAAATTGCTTAGCTAGCGCCTTCTATCCAAAAACTTAGAAGTTAGAATTTATAAAACTATTATTCTTACCATTGTTCACTATGGATGCAGCACGTGACCTCTTACACTAAGGAAAGAACGGCGCCTTAATGTTTTTGAAAATAAAGTAGTACTTAAAATATTCAGGCCGAAAAATGATGATTTTAGCGTCGAATTTAGAAACTACACAACGCTGAATTCAGAGAACTGTACTCGGTACATATAATTCATGTTATAGCATTGCGGCGTATAAGATGGACATGTAAGGTTGTAGGGCTTAGTAACGGGTGGATCCCTAAAACGTTAATAAACACTAAACCGACGGTTAAACGTCCGAGGGGTAGACCAAAACGTAAATGGGAGGATTGCATTAAGTCTGGTTTGGTAGATTAGGATTTGGAGGTGCGTCACTGGACTGATGTTGAGAACGATTGGTGGAATTGAACCTTTAAGTTCGCTAAGCCTTGATTATTATTATTACTTGCCCCGATTAACCTAATAAAAAGTAGTTCTAGCTTTTTTAATTGAAGGCTGATGTCTCTTACTAAATTGTTAAATTTAGGTTGAGTGTCCAGGCTCATTGCTGCCGGATTCATTACTGCCCGTGGTTATGTGGTATTGGATCCGTATCGACTGCAGTATTCTTTTGTTTAACTATCTTATTCAAAATCATATCTTTTTAATGAGAATATAACCACCCCCTTTTGTTTTTCAGGTTTTGGCAAATGGTAATTTGGTGTTTCCACCTTTCAGAGCGGAGGATTATAGGCAAGAAGTCCACGCGCAGGTGTACATCTGCTTAGCCAAGAATACAGTCGGTACTATTCACTCTAGAGATGTCAATGTCAGAGCTGGTGAGTTGGATGATTGTCCAGGGAATTATTTTTATTTAAATAAATGTATTGTTTATTTTGATCTTTATCCAATCAAATAAAGTATTTCAAAGATTATTTTAAATGTATACACTGTAAGCAACAATACTTAACTTCGAATCGATGCTGGTTGTAGTAAATTTAATATTTATCCTGTTTAATTCTTAAAAGAACTTTAATTATTGTAGTGTCTATCGATATAATGAAACAGAGCGTACTCGATTATTATTATAATAAAAGCTGATTCATTTCCATATGTAACAGATGTTAATCCAATTGCAGAGTGAGTGAAATAAAAAGTAAATTAAGGGAAAAAAATTCCATTACAATAAATAAATTTGTTCAACACAGCAATTATTTACTTATATTTGAGTAAAAGTTTTATATATTTAATGCATTAATTAATACAATGATTGGATGAGGATCAATTTTAATGTGCTATTAGCTAAACCATCTATGGTCGTGTTTATAAATTAATAAACAAAAAAATAGATTAGAAAGATTTTAATTATATGACGATTTTGACTTAAGTATTTATGTAATCTTTTATATTTATAAATGCAAAAATGTATCTGGTTATTTCACATGAAATGTCATTATTCCTGTATGGTGTAATAAATGAATACCTAATTTTTATATTTTTTGTAAATTATTTATTAGTAATTACAGCATAATAAAAAAAAAATGGACAACAAAATACATGCTTTCTCTTTTACAATGAAACTGTGTAGTGCTTTGTATTGCGACTATCGATAGTATCTAGAAGAAACAGTGAAGAAGGTTTTCAGATGTTATGTTGCTTATAAGTTAATAGTAATAAAAGTCCTTCTTTCTGTCATTAATAATAAACTTAAAAATGTTCTTAAGTACAGTGTTTTATATCTATCTCCACGTGGAGGTTTTCAACAAGTTGTTTCTCATTACGGCCATTCGTAGTACTTGGTGGTTATGAAAAATTATAAAATTCTGTTTCAGTATTTTGAGTTCCAATTTTTTCAAAACATTCATGGAATATTACTGAGTAACTTCTTATAAAAATCAGATGTGCAATTCGTTTAAAAAATTGTTTGAGAACTAAAAATGGGTATATTTTACTAATTTGACATAGTATTTTGAGCTCCAATTGTTTCAAAACAATCACGGGATCTCATTGAATAATTTAAGCCATAAAAGTGAAAATCGGTTTAGCGGTTTGCTCAAAAAAAGGTTACACATCTACAAATGAGCAGGTACAAGGACACCTAATCATATCGATACCATTATTTTGGCTCTGAATTTTACTCATTATTTAATGAGCTCAGTCCAGACCGTGCTAAAGTCTATTGTGCTATCATGTCATATTTAACTCAGAAATGTAAATGTATTTCCCTACTTTAGCACAGTTACGAAGTTGGAGATACCATCTTTTTCCGTAAAAACCCACTATTATTTTTTTCCAGAAGAAAAATACATTCATGTGAAGTAACCAGAGGATTTGAACGAGATTTAAAAAATAAAATAATTGAAATATTAATAATGCATATTTTACTAAAATTATGCATTAAAAAGTAAATTTGAGATACTGGCACGGAAAAGTATCACACTTTTTAATTTTAAATTATTTGTTATTTTTGCTAAGAACTTGAGGTAAAAAATAAACTTCATTTCATTCGTAGAATTCTGTATTTGTTTGTGGAATGTTTCGGGTTTTATCATCTTCAAGTACTAATATTCCTACAATTATTTACAATTTATTATGTGTACAATTAGAACATATAATCAATTTTACCTCATATATTGAGTACACCGATTTATAAAAGTCTGGACATATAAGTAGAGACAGAAGGAATCACGAAAAACATCTAAAAATAAAATTCTCCAATTCAAAACCATAAGATTTAACCTGAATACCAAAATTTATTAAATATAGAAATATCAATAGGGAGGTAGACTAACAGAACATGCATATTGATATCTCCAAAGAGATAAAGCCTAGAATATTTAACATTGATTTGTGCCAAAGGGACAGATGAATGTATCAGTAGTGAACGACATTGTTTATACAATGTGTTATAAATTTTAAATAAGTGGCTATACGACATAATTTTAAAAATAAATGGATGTACTTAATATATGAGGTAAAATTAATTATATACATAGCTTTTAATTGTACACATTAAAAATTATTTATAATTGTTATAATAATAGGATTATTAGTCACTTGAAGATGGTAAAACTTGAAACCTAGTACAAACATATAATATTCTAAAGAAAGTTTATTTTTACCTCAACATCTTAATAAAAAGAATATCGAATTTCAACAGAAGATCATATTCACAAGTCAAGATTTTTTGGCTGTAAAAGACAATAAATATCTTGTTCTCTCTTAAAAATATATTTTTTTAGGAACTTATTGTATATCCCATGAAAGCATCTCAGTTACTAAAAAATCCATAGATGGTTTAGCATTCAAAAACTATGTTTTGCATGAAGGAATAAGAATACATTTTAAAATATGATATGAAAAGTCGTCAATTGATAAGCTTGTTTAGAAAGGTTATAACTGTCTATCATCAAATTTTTAAACTATTAGATAACAAAACCTTAATTTTGATTTATAATACGAAACCTCTAATACTAACACATACAAGTGTTAGCAATTATTCACGTTATGAGTTTTAGTTAATGATGATAAGCTGTTATATTACCAGTAACAGTAAGCTTTTCATGTCGTAAAATTGTTTTGTTAAATTCTGCTGTTATCACTTTTTTAGAGGGAGCCCTACAATTTTTGAAAATTTTAACTTATTATTACTTTTAATTTTATTTGCTTTTGTAATACAAGAATATTCATTTTTTATTTTAAATTTAATTTCTTGTTGAATTCTTATTCCTTCATGAAAAAAAAGTAAAGGTGTCTTTTAGCAATTTACTGCTAATTTACTTTTTATTTAATTTTTTTACATTTTAAAGTAATATTTGATTGTGTGATTAATTATTGAAAATTATAGAGTAGTTTTAAACTATTTACATAAAACTCAATATCACTTGATATTAATTTTATTTAAAGACACCTATACTTATCTACCATTATTATATTTAAAAAAAAAATCATTATGAACTAAAACAATGCAATTAAAACGATTTAGTACGTGTTGTTCAGTAACTTACTGTTCATTGGTACAACGTATATGAAAACATTTATTGCATTTTCAGTTATTTATTCGTTTTTATTATATTTACTTTTATAGTACGTTTTCAGTGTTTTAGTTCAATGGTTTTTTTAATGTATTTTTTTTTTTAGTATTTATTTCATAACTATTATTATTAATAATACCTGTACTGGGTTGAAAATATATTTATATTTTTACAGATTAGTATTAAAGAACACTAATTATTTAGTTCTAATGTGAAGACTTATAAATTCCATTAGATCGTTTAAAATATATTAGAGCAGTGAATATTTCATGGAAAAATATTGACTAATTTTTTTAATAATATTTTATTTATATGGCGGCTTAAGGTTCGTCTTCACAATGATAATTTTCTGTCGTGGTAGAACAATACTACTGAAATAATGGAACAGTACTTCGGTATCGTAGTTTACACGCTGACAGTACAATCAACTTGGTGACGTGACATTCATTAAAAAAATTAAATCTTTAAACTTAATTTCAATGACTAGTTTGAACTAAATCAATAAAAAGTAAAAATAAAGGTAATTGCTCACCTCAGCTCCCCCAAAAAAAGGCGGGAACAATTAATTCTTGACCAGACTGTACAAAACATGAATTACCTGCCCACTCAACAGGGAATTTTTCCCTCTAGAGGGAATGGACGTAAGAACGTTATAGTAAAGGAGCAAGAAAAAGTTCCTATTCGAAAACAATTAAAAAGGAAACAGCCTAATTAAGTTGACCCAATAAATACAGGAGAATCTTCGGACTTATATCCAAAGAGCAGATTAAGAGTTAAATGTCAAACCTCAGAATTATACCTATGGGAAAATTAGGACTTTATTGGACATAGAAATATGGGATCATGAGAAGTAATTGTCAATTAAGAAATTTTATATCCCCCCCAAATAATTGTAGTGACATCCTATATTTGCATATACAGTATATGTTAACGTGTATAGTTCTTTTTTTGTAAAATTAAAACATTAAAATTTATATTACCTATTAAGTAAGTATAAAATAAATGCTTCATCTGTTGAGTTTCTTGTTATAGATTCCAATGATTGCTTTAAATATATAATATCTAATATTTTTATTTTGTAATATCTGTAATATTGCTATTTTCTAAAATGTATTCTAATATTAAATATCTAATATTGAAGATTACCTGACAGTAGAGTTTCATATGGGACAAAGTACAAGATTCCGAGAGTAATATCGGTCGTAAACATCAAAATGTATTAAATGTCGATATTTATAAGTTAAACTTTTAACTAAAGCGAGAAAGAAGAAAGCGTGAAAGGAAAGAAATTTCCCCTCTTAAAAGGCAGTTAATATTATGAACTAACCTATATAGTTATCGACGTACAATCTGTTCAAGAAGTAATTGTTCCCGCCTTTTTTGGGGGAGCTGAAGTAAACTATTACCAAAATAAATTTATCAATACTAGTTCAAAGAAATTTATACTTGACATTAAAAAAAAAATAACGAAAACCATATCTGATAGGGTTTATCTGGTGCGATGCAACAGTCCAGTTTCAAGGCGCATGCATGTGACAGTAGCTATATCTGTTTTAACAGACCTAATAACAAGATTTGACTCCAACTATCATTGTGGAAACGAGCCTTAAGTGTTTGTTTTGAAATCTGTTTTTAGTTTAACCATAATTTACAAATTTCAACCCAGTACAGTAAATATATATATATATATATTGATGTATTATGTTTAAATATGTCCCCCAAAATACAGCATATGAGTTAGATTTTTCCTGAGGTGTTCTTTTGTCTGATGTCTGTCGTCTTCAGTGGTGTCGCAGGCGTACGATGTCGATGTCCACAAGGAGTATGCGATTCGTGGCAATGCTGCTCTCTTCAAGTGTACCTTTCCCTCGTTCATGGCTGATTTCCTCTCTGTCGTATCCTGGGAAATGGACTCAGAGACCGTCTTGTCGGGGGGTGTCATGGGTAGGAAAGGCGTCTAGTACTCCACCGCTCACACAGGGTCCTTCATGCCCCACCTATCGGAAAGGGAAAATTGAGTAGCCCAGGATCTGTAGTTGTTTCAGAGCTCTTCTGTAAGGGTGTGGTATTACCCAGAAACCTGATTTTTAGTTAGCAAAAAACATTGCTGAAAAACGTGTTAAAAGTGAATTCGAACTACGAGGGTGATTCAGATATAAGTATGGTATGTGGTAATTATTTTTTATACGTTTACTGATTAATGTTATGCACAAACCATACTTTTTTAGTATTCCTCAATAGGGGTATTCATGATTTTGTGTTAAATGTAAAACGTTTTAACATGCTTAATGTTATAAGTAGAGCCCAATTTAGAGTCTATGTTATATGTTAAGTATAGAGGAGCTCCTAGTGGATTTTTTGGAGAAATTGTTTTGTAACCTATACTTTTAAAACCAACCAAACTTTTATCGATTACTTGATTAGAGTTATAAATGCCCAAAACAAAATGACAACAGAATAAGTGGTATGGAGCTCAGCTGGTCTGTTGCGTTACATCATTCTCCATTAAGCAGACCTATTAACAGACTCTCAACCATGTTAAATGTTATATCGTTTTCACATGCTAAAAGAAGGAAATATTTCTCTATTTAACACAACTTTTTCCATTACTTTGATGTGTTAAGCTAAAGATCATGAATACCTCTATTGTTGTCTCCTTCGTAATCTAGACACTTTTGCCACTAATTTGATTTTCCCCTCGGTAGCTTTGATATCCATTATTCATTAAGAGGGAGTTGTCAACCAATTGTGAATTCAAGCCGAAGGATAAATTCATCTTCATTCCCTCTGAAAATATTGTCCAGAAGTCGGCGTGCAAAATCTTCACTTAATGCTAAAACGTTAGAAAACCTTTAAACCTTACTACCAAAAACAAGGTCATTTTCAAACTCGATGTAGAAATATGTTTTTTGTGCACTTGCATATTTTTATTTTTGTCTCTTGGGGCACTCCCAGTCTCTAAAAAGTGTGTACCTTAATCTAGATGAATTACTTGGCCAACGCCAACTCTTGGTTGTTGAGTCATTCGGTGTCACGCATACCATTAGAGATTAGCTTTGGCATTTTGTCGTTGGCTGTCATATTCTTGGACATGGCCCAGGGCTGGGCATAGACTGAGATGGCCTGCATCCATTGTGTAGTAGTCACTTAGTTGATATTCTGGAATCGGCAGTACCCTTAACCAATGAAGATTTGTAGAGTCTTTACCCTGAATGCGGTCACATTAACTGTTTAGGGAAGATCCACTTCAACAGAACCGTGGGCTCAAGACACAAGACTCTCCTACTCCCTTCAGCAAATATTTAATATTACATTTACAGAAAATATTAACAACAGTCAGGCCTGATGGTTGACGAAAAGTTGTTTTGCTGGTTTTTCTGCCCTCTCATTACCATGAATATTAAAATGGCTAGGGATCATTGAGGATCTAACCTTTGATGGTGGGTGCATCATGCTCTCATGTTCATTATAAAGATTACCTTCCCCCTTTCCCTTGGCAGTTTGTTTCCTTGAACTAGACCATCAAGGGTATCAGATAAATATTGGTGAACATATTCATAACACCTGCAATTCTCATTTTATTAATCGATTTGTACGTCGATGTTTATAGTTGTAGCTCAGGGATACGAAGTTGATGCGAGTAAGGAATATGTCATCCGAGGTAACTCAGTTATCATCAAATGCCAGTTCCCTTCCTTCGTGGCTGATTTCTTGTCCGTAGTTTCCTGGGAATCGGATGACGGACAGATATTTTATCCTAACCAAGAAAACGGTAATATGTGTAAGAATCATCAAAATGACCTCACTCACATCTTTTCTCTTTATGTGTTCCTCTCCCATTTTGTTTCCGCTTTAAGGAATTCATATGGTAATCAAACTGTATATTTTATTTTGCGGGTTCAGATTCTACTACCCTTCTATCTAAAATTTAGAATATAGATGTCTAATTTTTTGTTGTATTTTCTCCGAAGATAACTGACTCTTCCACTGTATATATCATCAAAGGAGAGTGTATTTATAGATGTATAACAATTTCTAGAATGCTGTTTTGGTGGTGTCGATTAAACTTGATTAATATAATCAATAATATCCCTAAAACATTTAAAATAGTATTCCAGAGATTATAAAATGCATCTCCATTCTTTGATATTATATACTGTGCAAAACTGTTATTTTCTGTAAAAGGATATTTCCGAAACAAATTATAAATACTTACTCCTTGTATTTTGGAGGCACCCAAAATTGGTCAAAGGGGTTGGAATTCGATTTTAGGGTTATTTTCTTGTAATAACTCCTTAAAAATGGAAGAAATATTGTACAAATTTCAAGTCCAATAGTTAGGTGTCATTTGGTGGTTTCTGTTTTTTTTTTCTCTTCCTCCACCGCCATATTGATCTGAATTTTTAATCAACAATGATACTGATCTAATGATCATTTTCCATCTCGTACTCCACGCAGCATGGAGGTCATATCGGTGAGTCTACAATACCTATCCTATGAGGTATTGTATTTTTTTAAGAAAATCATTTTCTGTTTACAAACGGAAATAAGCCACTCCTAAGTCTAATTCTACAGGACTTGGAAGCTTTCCCAATCGATTTAACGAGATATCAAGCGAACTTTTTGCACGCCGGCTCATGGACTAATCTCAAATGTTTTTATGACAATCGTGTACTGTCAGCATCCTGAAGTTGGCTTCTGTTTGTTAATGTTGTGGTGTTTATGGTATTGTGTCTTACGGACTAGCAAATGTTTTCTACTTTTTCCTTTTATCTTGTTGTCTTTTTTTTAGGAAATTCATTTGACAGCGAATGCCCTTGTTGCGTTTATGATCCTTGTTTTACGAATTGGTCAGCTACTTGACTATCTTAGACTCCATTATAACCTTTAAAGTTAGCTTGCACTATTTTCTTGTATTCTCGGATGCTAAGGTTATCCAAAGTCAATCTGATTGTTTGACTACTAATATTACATCACAATATGTCAACAAGCTGAAGTTGACAAACTGTAATATTTTTATTATTGTGCAGTGGTCACCCAAAGCTACGACACAAACGCTGGAATGGAATACGCTATCCGAGGCAATGCCGTTACGATGAAGTGCCAAGTCCCCTCTTTCATTGCCGATTTCGTTACGGTGATCTCATGGCATACTGATTTAGGCGAAGAATTCTTTCCCACCCAAGACTACGGTTTGTCTAAGCAGTCTTTCAATGTTTTTAAAAATACTTTTCACCTTATCCCAATTTCTTTCCAAAACCCTTCGGAAAATGGTCAGTACTAGTATCCAATCTATTATGTCTCGATTTATCTTTAGTGAGACGATTTATCGTTACTTTTTCATCCATTACGGTTTGGGAACATCAACAGTGAATATAAATTAATTTATCTATCAGCTTAGTCAGATTATATAAAATGGTAGTTTTTCGTTCGTTCGGATAATATACACCATAATATTATTGTAATAGTGAAGTTTTTCATTGCAGTCGTAACACAAGCTTATGAAACGACTGTCGGAGTTGACTTTGCTATCAGAGGCAATTCAGTAGTCCTCAAGTGTGGTATCCCATCCTTTGTTGCTGATTTTGTACAAGTTATTTCCTGGCATCTCGACGAGGACGTTGAAGTATACCCCACCGAGAAATATGGTCTGTTTTGTTTTCTTTTCAACTAAATGGTGTTAATTATCACTCACTCACAATTTGAATCCTAGCCATTATCCAAAAACTATATGATTACTCGTACGATGTTTTGTATTTACATGGTTTGTGTTTAAAATAGTATTTTTTTTCATTATTATTAGTTTTTTCTTGACAAGAACAATAAATGGTACTTACAAACATAAAGGGCTTTGACCAAAAATGTGCTCTCATAAAGAGCTTGTGAGGGTGGCTAAACCTACAGGTTTCAAATCCTATAAAACAGTATAAGGACCTTGTAAATCACTCTGCGAATTTCTACAAAATTCAATAAAAGTTTCCCTTATTAATCTTTATGATTAATATTTCGCTCTATGGTTCTCTGAGGACCAAGGCCTTCTTAACAATCTATTTCCACTTTTTTCTGTTCCGAGCGTGGCTCGTCCTACGAACCCCCAGCCGGTTCAGATCCTTCAGCCAGTGGGGGTATGTTATTCCTCTCAGGCGCTTTCCACCAAGTACTTAATATTAGAGCTATTATTTTTTGTCCAAGAATTCACTGAAGAGATGTTGAAGATCCACGTTATATTAATACGTTTTCTCCAGAGTATCTGGTTAAGATATGGTCTATTGTGGACTAGTTGCGATAGAAACCAAACTATTCACTTATCTACATTCTGTTCCATGGACTATATATTTAATTTCATCTTAAAATTTATTGATTATTTATTCTATCCCTATACCAGTTGTATCTCAGACTTACGAAGCACACGTTGCTCCTGAATTCGCCATCCGCGGGAATTCTGTTGTCTTCAAGTGCAGTATCCCTTCGTTCGTTGCCGACTTTGTTTCTGTAACTTCGTGGCTTTTAGAGGTCGGGGAAGAAGTTTATCCTGACCAACAATTTGGTATGCTTCATTTCAAGTTATAAACCATTTCAGCTCACTCACATTCTCCTCTCCTGCCAATTCTAGATACAAATGTTTTATTTGTAAGATTCTTTTTTAAGTGTTTGACTTACATACCTTTGAAGAGTTTAAAGGTTGATTGGATTGGCAAAATAATATTTTCGTACTTCCTAAGAAAGCTCTGTGTGCCTCCATGATATCTAATTTAGACATCGTTGTACAATTTACTAGAATATTATAATAAGAATGATAGTGTCGTGATTCTTGTAATAAATGGCATCCACCTTTATTGGGCAACTGTTTTACTGGCATGACCCAATTTGTTTATGTTTTTTATAGAATATAAGTATTCTTAACATTATGTAATTACTTGTTTCGATTCTGTCAGTTGTATCGCAGACTTACATAGCACACGTTCATCCTGAGTTCGCCATTCGAGGTAATTCCGTTGTCTTCAAGTGCAGTATCCCTTCGTTCGTTGCCGACTTTGTTTCTGTCACTTCATGGCTTTTAGAGGGTGGAGAAGAAGTGTTTCCTGATCAACAATATGGTATAATCCTTGGTGCTTATTAAAAAAACTTCAGCTCACTCACATGTTCCTCTCCTTTCAATTTCAAATGCAAATAGGTTCCGTATAGGTCCTCTGAAGGGTACAAGTGTAAGAGGGGTAGTACGAATTGGTATAATTGTTTTTAAGAATAAAAATTAAGTTAATAAGAATATAATAATGTTTATTTGATATAAACCTACATAAAAAAAAGAACAAAAGAATATAAACTTAACTTCTTCAATTTTTGCTAGTTGTAACTCAGGTTTATGAAACAAATGTGGCTCCAGAATACGCAATAAGAGGAAATTCGGTAGTTCTTAAATGCAGTATTCCTTCCTTCGTAGCAGACTTCGTCCACGTATTATCCTGGGTTACAGACAGCGGGCAGGAAATTTATCCCGTCCAGGACTACGGTAATGTCTTCGCTAATATTAACCTCTCACCTCGCTCAACATGAATTCTTTCCTAACCCGTTAGATTGCGTTGTCCTATCCTAAAGTTCAGATTATCTTCCTATCGTTTCGTTCCTTAATGTGACATTTGATGTTTTATTTATTTCTTTGAATGCAGTTGTTACTCAAGCTTATGAAGCTAACGTTGGGGTGGACTACGCCATAAGAGGAAATTCAGTCGTAGTGAAGTGTGGAATTCCATCTTTCGTTGCTGACTTTGTTCAAGTTATATCCTGGCACACAGATAAAGGGGATGATATTTACCCAACAGAAGATTACGGTATACATTCCCAATGTCCTCAGGAAAACCCTCACTCACAATCCTTAATTTATTTTTCTTTATTTCCTGAATTCTTCAATTTTATTTTATGCAGTTGTAGCACAGACTTACGATGCGAATGTTTTCTTGGAAAACGCCATCAGGGGAAATTCAATTGTCATGAAGTGTCAGATTCCCTCATTCGTTGCAGACTTCGTACAGGTCCTTTCGTGGCACACCGATCAAAACGAAGACTTCTACCCAGAAAGTGATTACGGTCAGTTGCAGCAAAATGTAGGGGAGGGGGGGAATCGCCTCACTCAATTATCCCATTTCACAATCCCTCATGTTCTTTTAATTTTTATGTTTCTTATCATAGTTGTAAATGTTTCTAGTTGTCACTCAATTATACGAAAGCGAAGTAAACAACGAATATGTGATCAGAGGAAATTCAGTCGTCATGAAATGCAGCATCCCTTCTTTCGTTGCCGATTTCGTTTTTGTGCTTTCTTGGCAAGATCAGACTGGCAAAATTTTTACTCACGATTCAGTTGACGGTACTCCATCCAGGAAAAATTATATTATAAAAAGTCTCCTCCACCTTTCACTCACACATTTCTATTCTATCAATGATCCATTAAATATTCCTTTTTTAGTTGTAAACCAGTTTTACGAAGCTGAAGTCGTTTCGGAATACGTTATACGTGGAAACGCCGCTCTTATAAAATGCAACATACCATCGTTTGTGGCGGATTTTGTCCGCGTCGACTCTTGGCTTGGGACTGATGGATCTATGTATACGTACTCAACTGAATATGGTAGCTGTCCCTATTAAACTAACCATATCGCTTCACTCACAATTCCTTCTTTAAAAAAAAAACAAAAAATTTATATTATCAATTAGGAAACTATTGAATTATAAAAAATAAAAAAAGAAAAGAAAACCTTAAGTGTCTCAAAAACTACTTGTTAACTAAACAAAACTGAAAAAATAAGATATATCTCTGTAAATTAAAGTGCCTTGGAATCCTATCCTATCCTATCTTATATCTCTATGGTTATGTCAGGCCGAGTGTTTTTCTTAAATTTTGTCCTATTCAACTTTCGACCATTTTTTTATTTATTTATTTTTACATGTATTCAACAGTGGTTAGTCAGAGCTACAAATCAAGAGTAACGGATGAAGACGTACTTCGAGGAAATTCCGCAATTTTAAAGTGTCAGATACCAAGTTTTGTCGCTGACTTTGTTGATGTTGTCTCTTGGGAATCAGATGACGGCGAAACATACACTAGCAACTTAGGAGCCGGTTATGGTAATGCCTAGACGTTCAAATGATTTAATACTTATCACCTTTTACCCTATTTATTTTTTCGAGGCCAAAAACATTTAAGTTATTTCAAATTTAAAAAGGATTGTTACTTGCGTGGGATGAATTTGTTGAATAACTAAGCTGGAAAATGAATAATTGAATCTCCCACCTGACGTCAGCTACTTGTGGTTGATTGGTAAACAATTGCTTCAATGGCATAATCTGTAGAGTGTTGTTCTTTGGAGCACTTCTTACAATGGGTTAACAGATGGCCACTAGTAACGCTCTCCATTCTACTTCCCCCTTATTCTTATTAAGTTGACTTTGTTCCCCTCATGCTTAGGCGTTTGAAGAGATCCCCGAGTACTTCCTTATGAAACGTCTACAAAATAGACGTTGGCGTCCTCCTTTTATGTTATTATTTCCTTTTTGTTTTTATTGATTGGGATTGTCATTTATTTTTCTTCTCTTAAAAATCCTGGATTATTTTCGTTGCAGTTGTTATCCAAAAATACGAAGCTGAGATTTTAAACGAATACGTTATCAGAGGTAACTCAGCGATAATGAAATGCAGCATTCCTTCTTTCGTTGCCGACTTTGTCTATGTCTCATCTTGGTTGGATGAAACCGGAAAAGAATACCTTCTTTCCAAAGATTCTTTTAATGGTATGTTGTATGAACCTTTGGTAACAGTTCCAAAGTACTTCTCCTACATAGTCGGTGGGTTTGTTCTCAGTTATATAAAATGTTCTGTTGTATGTTACAACCTACACTATTATTAGGACTGCATTAGTTAGATAGCATTTGTCTCATTATGTATAATTGAGTATACAACCACTAACCATGTTGAGGTAGTGCTTTGAAACTTGTACCAATTTTTTTATTTCCTTGAAAAGATGAGAAGTACCCCTAATGCCTCAAACGCCCTTATTTCTCTTTTCCTTAAGTTATCCAAAAATGAATGCCCTATTTTGTTTTTCTTTTTTTAACAGTTGTAAGTCAGGATTATCGAACTGAAGCAGAGAACGAGTTTGTTATTCGTGGAAACAGTGCAGTCATGAAGTGTAAGATACCAAGCTTTGTGGCTGATTTCGTCGGCGTTATTTCGTGGTTATCCAATGATGGGACTGAACTGACTAAGGAGTCTACTTTTTTTGGTACTATATTCATCCGCTCCGCTCCGCTCCTGTTGTGTTTGTTGTCAAGCTACTCATTTCCTCATGAATTCCAAAATTCCTCACATTCCTTTACCTAATCAAGAGAGTGCGTTTCAGTTGTTTCTCAGCCGTATGAAGCTGAAGCTGATAATGAGTACGTGATCAGAGGCAACAGCGTCGTCATGAAATGCGAAATACCTAGTTTTGTTTCCGATTTCGTGGCGGTTTTGAATTGGATTGATAGTCATGGAAACGTCTTCCTTCCCAACACTGATTACGGTAAATTGATAATTCATGTAGTTATTATTTCTTCCTTTATTCCAAAAAGACCATTCCCTTTAGCATCAATCAAATTAACCTATGTTCCCTATATTCAGAGATAACGTGTGGTTCTTGGGAGGCATTGCAGAAATGCTGCTCTTACAGTAGGTCTCTAATTTTGAACGAAATTCCACTTTAAAGCTTATTCTTAAATTTTTCTAGTTGTTGATCAGTTCTACCAATCGAGAGTCAATGATGAATTCGTTCTGCGTGGAAATGCTGCAACAATCAAGTGCATTTTACCAAGTTTTGTAGCAGACTTTGTTCATGTCGTTGATTGGGAAACAGATAAAGGAGAAACTTTCACTCTTAATGATGACATATATGGTAAATCTCACGAAGATATTTTGAATTTTTTCGATCCCTGGCCAAATATTAGTTTTTAGAAAGTTACTCAGTTGTCATTAAGTTTATTCAGTTGTTTTTTTAAAGTATATATTCAACAGTGGTTAGTCAAAACTACAAAGCAAGAGTAATGGATGAAGACATACTTCGAGGAAATTCTGCAATTTTGAAATGTCAGATACCAAGTTTCGTTGCTGACTTTGTTGATGTTGTTTCTTGGGAAACAGATGATGGTGAAACATATACTAGCTCCAACTTAGGAAAAGTTTATGGTAATGCGAACATAAACCTGAGAATTATTCAATACCTATGTCCTTTTACCCCGATTTTTCTCGAGGCCAAAGAACTTTATCGTTGATAATTTGGACTTTTGCTATTAGTTGTGAACCAGGATTACATGGTGAGAGTCATCGATGAACACATTCTTCGCGGAAATTCAGCAACGTTAAAGTG
Organism: Halyomorpha halys; assembly: GCF_000696795.3. Lineage (NCBI taxonomy): Eukaryota > Metazoa > Arthropoda > Insecta > Hemiptera > Pentatomidae > Halyomorpha > Halyomorpha halys. The sequence goes on along the minus strand of NW_027111958.1, from coordinate 1,194,055 downwards.
TCTCATTCCAAGCTTCATTACGGATTTTGTCGAAGTGATTTCTTGGGAAACAGATGAAAGTGAAACATTTACAATCTCTGAGACAGGCTATAATGATATTGGTACTAATTTTAAATTTTATAATTTTGCTATTTTTATCTAAGCCCCAGAATTTTGGCCAAATACTTAATAAGAAATATATTTTCTGAGTCATGTTCCTTTTCTTCTAATGCTGACATTATCAGTTGTTAATCAGCCCTATGATGGAAGGGTCATTGACGAATATATTCTACGGGGGAACTCCGCTGTACTCAAGTGCCTCGTTCCTAGTTTTGTTGCTGACTTCATTGAGGTCGTTGGATGGGAAATAAGCGATGGTCAGACATTTTTAGCTTCAGACACTGAGGATATCTATGGTAATTCGTGAAAACTTTCAGAGTAACTACCCAATTCCCTCCCCCTCAAAGTTTGGCCAAGTTAGATAACTTCTAGGATTTCTAAAATGTTGCAGTTGTCAATCAGGATTATGAGGCACAGGTTTATGACGCGTTTGTCATCAAAGGAAATTCAGCTCTATTCAAATGCAACATACCTTCATATGTTTCCGATCATTTGGATGTAGTTTCTTGGGAAGATACTACCGGTGGTTCTTATACTCTCACTGACCATTATGGTAAATGTTCACATTTAATCTTCATTTATTCATTTCCTTGTTCCTATTACCTCCTTGAAGAACATATAAACAATTATTTGGTCTGTCCATATTTAAAGAGAACATAATTAAATAGCAAATAAAACGGTTATATTATATCTCAGACCCTTGCCATTATGTTGCCAGTTGTGATCCAGCTATATGATGTTAATATTTTGGATGAACACGTTTTGAGGGGTAATGCAGCCGTCTTCAAATGTCACATTCCAAGTTTCGTTGCTGACTTTGTTTATGTTTCTTCTTGGATACAAGATGAACAACTCGAAATCTATCCTGACAACACAAACTATGGTATATACTTACGGGACAATTAAAAAAAATATATATCACTTTATTGCATTTAGTATTCTTTACCTCTGACGTGATAAAATGAATTCTCGGTTCATAGCTAGTATTTGGCCAATCCTTTCTTTTTCCTTCTTCCTTCCCTCCACCTTTCCTACCTCTGTGTGAGTGAGGTGATATAATAATACAAGTTAAACCACTTAAATAATTTGTCAAATAGAAATTTTTTTTACTAACAAAATGAATATGTCGTTTTTCCTGGTAATTAGATCATTATGTTTGATTAAGATATTAAATGTGGTTGAACTTGTAATTTTAGATATTAAGGCTATTTATATATTATTAAAGAAAAAATACACTAACTAAATTTATTACCAATACTGCTCCATTTTACCTATCTATCATTTATAAACAATGATTGAGTTTTAAATATTCTAGTTTTATTTGTTATTTATGATCAACAGTATTCAAATTTCATGTAATTATATCCTTCATTGGTAATCGAAGTACTTAGGTATTGAAATAGTTTGGAGATATATAATTTCAGTTAGTGTATTTATTGTTATTATTTTATTTTCACAGGATGTAGTGCAACTATTTAATTTCATTTTTTTTTTTCATTGAAGCAACTGTGATTGTCTAACATATTTATTGTGTCATGTTTTTTAAATCTTTTTAACCATTATTTTCAATATATAAGTAAAAAGTGAATTTAAAAAAAAAAAAACATTTTCTCAATTAATTTATATATTGTCACTGCTAAGATAATATTGTTAAATATATCAGATATTATATAAATTAGAGGTTTTTAAAACATTTAGCTAAAATGTTACCACATCCTGTGAAATTATCTAACTATTACTTATTTAAAATTTTTTCATTTCCTTGTTCGATTGAAGTTAAAATTACTTATTATAAAAAAATAACTGCTTTCATTTCACAATAACTTGTAATATGATTATATTATGTTAAAAATGAAATAAATTAACATATGATGTCTAATTACTTATTATTAACTTATAAAGAATTTGAAGAAATTCTTCTTTCGAACAAAGAAATGAATACTAAGAAAATTTGGAAAAATAAACAATTAGAAAATTCAATATAAAAAAAAGTATTTTTAACATTATTCATTTTTTTTTCCAGAAATGTCTGCTGTGTTCAAAAAATTATAATTAATTTGTGTTCATTTACTCAAAAAATGTCAGTAATAATTCAATTTTCTTCAGCGATTAATTAACCGTAAAAATTATAACAGAGCTATAAATAGTTGATATACTTTGCTTGAATAGTGTAGTGGTACATTTGACCAAAAATTGTTTTTCTATTTTGTGTTTGAGGTATTCCACAGATTGTGCCATAGACTGGAGTTAACTTGTAACAATTCTAATAGCTTTAGGACAACCTCATTTCAGAAATTAACTGAAATCTTCAGTTATATTTGAAATATCTCCAAATCTAATTAAAATCAAAACTTTTTTGTCAGATGTGCGACTAATTAAGCAAAGCAGCTGTATGATACCTTATTATTACATTTTAATTTTTCAATTAAATCATTATAATTGATTAAATTCATGGAGTATACATAGAAACACATTTGAAATTCAATAAAAAATAAATTGATTTCTTTTCAATCTGGAGTCATAGCAGTTTTCTGGACAAAAATAAATTGCCATATTTAAATTATTTTTTGATCATTAGTTCTTTAGAAAATATTACATATCTTAATTCAGTTCATTTTATAAGTTTGTTTAATTTATTTGGTTGCTTGCTAAACATATTTAAGTTTCATTTCTAGCAATTTTCATATCTTGATTCTTTCAATAATTGTATAAAATTGTATGTAGCTAAGTTTACTTGCAAGCAACCAGCCCTACTTAGAAGTAAAAATAAGGCAAAATACAACATTTGTCTAATATAAGTTTTTATTTAATTTCTTTGTAGATGGTAAATACTTAGTCTTGCCTTCTGGAGAACTGCATATTAAAGATGTTGGACCTGAAGATGGACAGAAGTCGTACCAATGTCGCACCAAACACAGACTTACTGGAGAAACAAGACTTAGTGCTACAAAAGGACGTCTTGTCATCACTGGTGAGTACAAAATGTTTTACCTCATCTATGTACCTTCTTTGGACAATTAATTGTGTTTTATAATAAGTGAATTTATTGGGAAAAAAGGGTTAGAGAATCATTTTTGAATATATTTATTAGTAATTTAAAGTACAGTATGTTGTTGATGATATGAACTAATTTTTGATAAGTTTAATCAATATAAAAAATAAAGGAAAATTAAAATAGTAATTATCAAAGTATTTTAGGTCTGTATTTGTATGTATAATACAAAATACATTTGAGCTGGTAGAGAGGCTTAGGTTCTATCATAACAAAAAAAACGAAATTTATAGGAAATCAAGACAAAGTTTGTGGTGGAAAATGCTTTTTATTTTTAAATTTCAAAATGACTTAGCTGACGTCTTCTGTCCAGAAACTTAAAAGTTATAATTTACAAAATTGTTGTCCTTCCTATTGTTCTTTAGAGATGCAAAATATGGGCTCTTAGCTAAGGGAGGAGCTGCGCATTGAGGTTTTTGAAAATAAGCTTTACATTTTTTCTTAATTTTGAAGAATTGAAAGGTACAAGTAGATGTTAATGTGTATTTTGAAGAAGATATTGTTGTCTCGGATTATGTTTACCTCAGTATGTTATGGGAAGGTTGGGAAAGTGGATTCATAAATCTTATGCAGGGTAAATAAAGAAAAACTCTATTACTATCGGTCTATTACCACATTTGCAATACTGCTATTGGGATGTCATGTGTCAAACAATATGAGAAGAAAGGGAAATTATCAAAGAGACTAAAGGAAAGCTGTCATGAGTCCACAATATATCTGTAAATAGAAAAATACACTAATAATAATCAAAGCGATCTTGCTGATCAAATCTTGTTACAAATATAAATTTTAGCCTACACAAGATTGTTCAATTTTTCACTCATCATTTATTATTCTATGCAAAAGGTTTAGAAATAAATAGGTTGCATTATAAGTATTAAAATTAAGAGCAATTACCAATTGATTGCAGCGATATATGACACACCTGCTGGGAAAAGGTGATGAATTAGGAAGATAAGAGAAGGGAGGGTGAGGGAGGCCTACCACTATATTGTAAGAGAATTTTTAAAATGTCCATTTCTAATCTCTTAGATTGGTTGCGACTAATGATTCGTCAACTTTTAAATGATTTGTTGTGGTTTCTTTGTTTTTATATTTTATTGATTAAAAAAATAAGCTTTATTTGTTCTAGAAGCACAATCGCCGAATTGTTTTTATGCTTTCAAATTTATTCTCAAGTGTTTATATATTGCATATTTCTTTATAAAAAAGAATTTAAATAATGTTTCAATCTGAAGTTGGTTATAATGATTTTTTATTCTTAGTCCTCAATAATTTTGAAAGATTCAACTTAGCCGCGTTCATAACCAACATGTCCCTTAAACAGTTGACATAAGATCCAAATTTGACAGTGCTTTTAATTTTCTTATAAATATTTATATGTCATCTTTGTTTTTAGGCATTTCATTATTTTATATTCTTGTTTCAAAAAAGAAAGTTATATTAATGAAGTATGAAAAATTAATTGTTCAAATAAGTGTACATATGATCAGTTTATTTTTTAGAAACAATTATACTTATTTTACTTATTTATAAAACTACTTATTATTTCAATATTATTCAAATTTTAGCATTAATTTACTGTTTTATTCAATAGTATTTAAGTGTTTATCATTGCTTCAGAATCATTAAATTTATGTTCAGTGGAATAAAGAATATCTGATCTGTTCTAGTATTTTATTGAAAATTATATTATAGAGTAAGTAATGTGAAATTTGATCTAAATGAGATTTGTATTTGTGTTTATATTGTGTGATGTAGTCCTTTAAAATATGCATTAGCTCAATTTCTGAACTGAATGATACAAGCTCGTTTTAAATCAATTTAATAAGTTTTAAGAATATATTTATTTATTGTTGCTTTTTCAAACTAAATTGAATGTACATTTTATATGTTTTCACCTCAATATTTAGTATATTACAATCAGTCCATTACTATCAATCAATGCAGCATTCAATGATTCTGAAGGATTGATAGAGAAGCCTGAATGTTGGGATAGGGTACCCCTGCGGCCGGATGAATGATCAATCATTTTTCAATTCATATTTTTTTTTTTTAATTCATCCATTCATACATTCTTTTTTTACACTTAAAAAAACAAATCATTTATTTATATTTTGCTTCCTCACTTTTACAATTTTTGAGGTAAGTGATTTTTGATATTTTTTCCTCCATTTTGGTCAAATACTTCAAATTGATAAGCTTTTGTTGTTTTCTATTGCGTTTGTGTGTCACCTTCAATAATGAAGATGAGATTTATAATATTTTAAACTTTAATTATTAATTATTTTTCTTTTTTTATATATTAATTTGATTTTATTACAAGAAATTTGAATATATATTTTTAGATGAAATTCATATTTCTTCATCTTCCATTAAAGTGATGTATAAATATTTCTAATGTGCTCCATTGTAATTATATTTATTTTTTAATATGTTTCATATAAAAAGAAATCATATAAATGACATCTTAATAGAAGAATATTTGATTATTTCATCTATTTTTTTTTATTCTCCAATAAATGGAAAATCTTCTAAATTTATTCTCTCAGGACATCATACATTTCTTGAGCTTCTGATATCTTTTCTAAATCTTCTATATAATATTATAGAAATTTATTTTTAATTCATTTAATTTTTCTTTTTCCATTCTCTGTTCAGTGCTTATAAATTAGTGAACAAAGAAATATTGAATATGAAAAAAAAAAAGTTTTTAATCATGATTTACGTAATATATATTGTAACTTTTTAAGAATTCTAATTTTGAATATCCATGATTCCAATAAATTATCATGTAAATGATGATACTTGTTTTGAACTAATGAAGGGATATCATAAATAGAGGGAAGTGTATAATTTTAGTCATTGTTTTGGTCAAGTGTTATAGCACAATTATCACATAATTATTTTAAAAATTGTCATTTAATTTAGGGTAAGTGCTCCAGTTATTGACAGGTCAACCTTTGTTTTTAAATATTAAGAGTTTGGTGCCAACTGCCATATAAAAATTGGTGCCAGTTGTAAGCCGAGGGTTTAGCTTCTGAATGGCACCAGTCTTGAAACGGTTTTCGGCACGAAACTCCCAATATTTAAAAACAGAGGTTGACCTGTCAATAACTGGTGCACTTACCTTGTATTGTTAATTAATAATTTATTGGTACCTTTAATACTTCACTACTCAAAATTTACTCAGATCACTCACACAAACCTGAAAGATTTAAGGATATTTTGGGGTTCTTTTTTTGTTTTGTTTTTTCATAGTTTCACAGCCCATTTACATTCCTGGAATTCAAAAATGTTATTGAACTGATGCCTACCAGTACCTTAACAGTTTTGAATCATGTTGGAATAAACCTTATATAAGTCAAAATTTTGCACTTCAGCTCTCCCAGACAATTTGTCATGAGCGGTAAAGATTATTAAGAAAATAATACAAATACAGTAAATAAGAATACATTATCTTGCTAACAAATGCATATTTTTGAAGAGCCCGTTGGAAGCAGCCCACCAAAGTTTCCGACGTTGGATGACATTCACGGTTTCGCTTGTACTTCAGGAGACCCTGTCACTTTGCTTTGTCTCTCACAAGGTTATCCAGTGCCAAGTTATAGGTAAATTGAAAGTAAGATCCTGACGGGGCTTGTTCTGTTTGAGGCTAGCTTGAGTATTTATGGGAGTTGGGCAAAAATTAGCTATGGTTGAAACTAATAGCTAAAATTGCCATGGATACGATATTTATTTATCAATGGTTCATTCATGAATAAGGGTTGTATCCATGGCAACTTTAGCTGTTATTTTCAACTATAGCTAATTTTTGCCCTTCTCTGACGGGGGCTAAGTTCATTAATTAAAGCTGCATTTAACGATTGATCCTGCTGAATATATGCTTTATTGAGATTAATGTCTGACTATATGAAGTATTTATTATTGTTAAGTTTTTTTTTTTTTACTTTATTTTATACTCACATGAATCATAAGACGATTTGTGCTAATAATAGACGATTAACCAGTAGATTTGTTTTATTTTATTTGTTATGAAGATTAACTTCTCATATTTTTAAGTTGAAAAATTATGATATGAAAAGCAACTTATTTATATGAGTGTTATGGATTGGTTCATAATTGTTTTGAAGTTTTAAGTTGTTTTAATATATTTTAAGTTATTTTACTTTATTTTGAGTTATTTTACTACTTTTTGAAATATTTTATTTGATTAAATATGGGGTTTATTCAATATAATCATATTCATACAATTTAATTGTTAGGTTTATCAGTGAATTTGAAGGGTTTTTTATTTAGGCATTAACCAAAAATAAATTTATGATTCTTAGTAATTGAATTAATGGGGGATAGATTTTTATTTTGACATAATTGATTTTAAAATAAATAAATGTTCACACAAATATTATCACATCAAATATTAATGAATAATCAGATACTGATATTATTTTTTTTTTGTAACTAATAATCCATGTGCATAATCTTTCTTATAATTTTTTTTTATCAAAAAAAATATTTTTACAAAAATTCGACACCTCATATGAGGGTTATGCCCCTTCCTCAGAATTAAACTTGTAATTTTTCTTATTACATCTGTACCCTTACTTATAAAAACTAAACTCTCAATTCATCATTCCGAGAAATTCTTCATTATAGAAGAACTTATAATTTAACATAATTATTGGGAATTGTCTGATGAACTACTCCTAATAATTGTTTTATATCATGGACATGTTAATAATGAATTCAGAGTTTAGATTTTAAAAGCAAGGACATGTATATAATTAGAAAAAAAACAAAAACAAGTATAATCCTGAAATCGGAGCGAAACTTTAGAACGTTGAGTTATCAGTTTTTGTGTAAAAATGTTTTGAGTATAAGGAAGATTATTCACATGGATTACTGATTGAAATTTGTTCATTTTTTCTAGAGAATATGAATCATATTACATTTTTTATAAACTTCGATTTTCAAATCGACATTGATTTGTTTCTATTACCGTATAAGCTATGATTTTTTAGGCACGAAATTCCACTGTACATATGTTCCTAGTTCCAGGCTGGCTGACTACCTATCTTGCTCTAATTAAATAAAATATATCTATATTTAGTACATGAAGCTGTAATGTTAAATTAGTATTGGATTTTCTAAAGTTTTATTTGTCCCAGTTCGCACTAGCATTGTACAATTTTCACTGAGCTGAATCAATTGAACTAGCAGTAGAATATTTATGAATTAACATTAAAGTATAAAAGCCAATTCGAAGTTTATTTTGGTACTGGTGGTTATTGGCTATAATTGATTATGATTAATTTTAATCTACTCTATGTCATCTGCTATCAACATTTATGAAATTTTTAATATAAATGACAGTAAATATTCAGTACAGTAAAAATTGTAAAATGTCTTCAATGGACCCGGGCTACATTATGCATCAAGCTACGGTTTATAATTTTAAAAAGTGGTTTGTTTGCTCATTTGCTTTCAAAGCTATATATTGTACATATATTTATGTTTGATGGTAAGAACCGGTGGGAACATCAGCTCCTAAGTTTTCTGTCGAGGGGACAAGACATGATTTTGTAGGAAGGTCAACAAATGACCTCACGCTTCACTGTCCATCTCAGGGTTCACCACCGCCTACTTACAGGTAATTGAAGTAAATCCGAATTGCTTTATATCGTTTTGATAATGATGTAAATAAGGACTGAAAAGTTTTGAAAGAATTGCTTAATAATTAAGTATTTTAAAGAGTTGCCTCATATATTATTTTATGAGTTGCGTTATTTTTATTTTCTTTATCATTTATCTAATTATTTTATTTTTTGTTTTTAAATTTCATGTAAATATCTTAAGATTTATTCATGCCTAAATCGCTTATTATCAGGCTGTTTTTTAAAAGATTTCTTTTTTTTTTTTTAAATTGATAGAGAAAATAATGAGGGAGCAATCATTTAGATTCTTTTTATTCGATATGCCAACATTTTGACCCAAACACATAACCCATCTTCAGGGTTAAAATTGAAATAAATATTACATGAGATCAGAATTACGAAGGAATATTGATGAAATATGTTATGAAAATTTAAAAAAAACAAAAAAAAAACGTGATGTTAAATGTAAAAAATAAAAAAAATATAAAGAAAAGAATAAGTGACCAAAACATATATGGGTGTAGCTTAAACTACAGCTGGGAGATTACTCATAAGGAGGGGAAATTATTCTCCCTCTAGATATCTTGATAAGACTCCTTATCTTGAATTTCGTTTTATATTTTTTCAATCACCTTCCAAGCTGTCATGATCTAACCTTTGAGAATTTTGTTCATGTTGACGATGACAGAGTCTTTGGTATCTATAAACCAATTCTAAACTCTTTGCTGTGAGGATTATTACAAGGAAAAATAACTACCTACTCCCTCACGTTGAATGAGACAAGATCATCTTTCTTAACTCATTGCTCTCAGTCCTAAGGACGGACTCGAGTGATGATTACTTAAGTACTGATGAGAGTCCTCATCACAAATGAAAATATACTAGACAATCCTAAATGGTGTCACAGTAAAAGAATCATGATGATTTTTTTCTAAATGAGGATTTAACTGTAACATTTTCATTTTTAGAAGATTATTAATTTATCGTATGTAATTAATAAAGGAAGATCGTCCAGCTGTTGTTAAAAAAAAGTAGCTTAAATAGTAGAAAAATATTTATTGTGCACCAAAGTTTCGCCCCACTTTGCAGGGCTTCATCAGGGCTCTTATCTTGCAAGTAAATACAAGACTGCTAGGCAAGAGCCTTGATATATCTCTGAAAAGTGGGATGAATCGTTGGTGCAAATTAACTAGTTTGGTGCAATTTGAGCTACTATTTTGATCGCTACCTAGATCTTCCTTCATTATTTATTTATTTTAAATTCGTACGTACTTGTTTATTTTTTATATGTATAAGAAATTGACCTTATTACTTCAAATTATGAAGAAGATAATAAAGGGTGCGGTCACAAGAAAACAAAAAATAATTGTTAACTATTTTTTTGTTTTCTTGTGACTGCACCCCTCATAATCTGTTTATTTTTTGTTAATTTTAAAACAAATATCACACATTTAATCAAACTCTTCTTTATTTGAATTTTTCCTCTACATTTAGATTACATGACATCCAATAATTTTAAACTCTCCGTAATTTGAAATTTTTCTCTGTTCCCTTTAGTTTCCAACTATTAATAGTCGACTCGATTGTTTTCAAGTGCTCTACAAATCAGCCTTGGCTTTGTTGCAAATTGTCTAATTTGAAAGGTGGGTACCCTATGCCCCCGTATTAGAGAAACTGGGTTTATTTGGGTCTAATTGTTTTAAGATCCTGTTGGAAGTACGAAGCCTAAGTTCCCAACTAAAGATAGGAGAGATGACTTCAGCATACAGGCCGCTGAGGACTTAACATTCCTCTGTCCCGCACAAGGTTACCCTCGCCCTAATTTCAGGTCTGCTTGTATATTTTATTCTATTGAGTCTGTATTCTTATTTCGAGAATAATTTTTCTTATTTTCAAATTTTGAAAAAATATTGCAATTAAATGTATTTTTTAAAAACAATTAATTCCTTAAATATGATCTCCATTTTCTGTTGTGCTTTTTCACTCATATTATTCATAAATGATTCATTCCATCATTAAAGAACTGCTTAAATTGGCAGATTATGACTGAAAAAATAATGTTTTATATATACACCAGAATGTTTCAACCAAATTCGTTAAATTTTCTTTTTTTGGTTCAAGCGGAACGATGGTGGAAATAGTCTAAAAAACTGCAATTGTCGTTATCTTCCAAATTTCTCTTTGATTTAACAAAAGATCCATACAGAATATTCATTTTGGATTATTTTGAAATTATTATGCAATACTACTTTGAAATTCTATTTTATTACGAGTGGAGAGGCTTTTAATCACTGAGAAAAAATATAAAATAAAAGATTTATTTATTTATTCCACATTGTATTGATAAAAACAATGGAAATCACAAACATAATTAAATACATTGACAATACAGGAAGTAATAACCTGTATTTTTAAGGTTATTAACTCTCTAAAATACAAAATAACCTAATAATTGAAGTTAATAGACTTTTTTTTTAACATCTTTGAAAAAAAAGAATGTTAGCTTCACTGTTATAGATTTTATAAAAAGGTTTCCTCGAATAGTTTATTGCTTTTACTTTTTTTCTAAATGAAATTTGTCATAATTGTTGGTACTAGATCTATTTTTATGGGATATAAACAAGAGCAATATTTTTTAAATAAACAAAACTAAGACTTTTACCTTGTTTCTCAATATTGACAGATTTTAATGGATCTTTTCCAATCCCTCTATAAACAGAAAAGAAAAGTGAATTAATAAGTGCATTACTGTGAAAAGGAAAAGAAATTCGTGTTGGGTATTACCTTTTACTACCTTTGGTATTTAAAGGTTATTAATGGATCTCTTTAACATTGATTTAATATATATTTTTCACAATTTAAACAAGGGTTTCTTGTCAGTGCTTAATGCATTGGCGTTAGTCTATAATACCTTAATTGGACCCTGCAATTAACACCTTACAACGCCACAAGGCAACAGGGAGAAGACAAACTAATATACATATTCCATTTCTTGGAGTACGTATGCACTCGTAATGTAATCATATTTTATGAAGGGTACAAAAAACACAACATTGCTGCTATCTATTAAATAAGGATTGAACTTTTGATTGTTAGTCATACAACAATTCTTAAAATATTTAAGAGCCTTTAACATTCAACAAAGCAATAGTTCCACATATGTTCATGTCCCAAGAATATAAATAGTAATTAAAGCAGATTTAATCAAAATTATTCTTTAATCCATTTCTTTTAATAAATGTTTTATAAAGATAATCTAATAAAATTTATATAATGATTATGCTTCCACTGTTATGAAGTTGTGATAATGATTATGAATACAAGCCTACTTACATTAGCCAGCTTTGTATTAAATATAAATATAAAAAATTAAAATCAACTAAAATAATAGAGGAAAATGTTTATGATAGATGAAAACTATAAATTATAGAAGGTTAAATCACCTTTAAATTTTTTTTTTCTGAGGTGTACCCTATACCCTTGTCAAGTTAGATAATTTATTAAAATTCTAATGGATGTTTAAAGATCCGGTTGGGAGTACAAGACCAAAGTTTCCCACTAGAGACAGTAGGCACGACTTCAGTGGCAAAGCCAATGATGACTTGACTATATTATGTCCGGCCCAAGCGTTTCCTCGTCCCAATTTCAGGTCTGTCTTTTGTTTCTTCTTTTTTTTTTTTAGTAAAATTAATAATAATTTAATATTAGTCACTGTTTTCGACACTATCAATTCTTCAAAGAACTTTAAAAAGGTGCTTACTGTAATAGTTAATGACTCCAGCTATAAATAAATACAGATTGCTGATCATACCACTCCAAACAATTAATCCTATAAAAATATTGGCTTATGTGACCATTTTATTTTATTTTGAAAAGAATATTTGAACTTACTATTGTTATTTAGTGTAGAACTAAATAACGAATTTGTAAAATTATTTGCTATTAACAATATAGATCCTGTCGGATCATCAAGTCCAAAGCTGTCTATGTCAGAACACAATAAAAAAGGAGCCTTACTTCAGTCAGTAACACTTCCATGCCCAGCGCAAGCATTTCCACTTCCTACCTTTAGGTAATAATGTTTTTATTCTTTTCTTCTAAATTTTTATTTGTATTATTTTTGGAACTGTAGAAAGAAATCATTGATAAGTGATGTTTCGATACTTTTATGTCATATTTTTCTTTGAAAACGGTGTAAAGATGACTTAGGAAATTTTAATAATTGTACTATAGTTATATTAAACAAAATAATTCTATCCCGTAATTAACTTGGGTTTTTCCATTACTTGACCTGCCAAAACTTTTAATTATATGATATACAATGAAATGCACTTTTTAGGTTAGTATTTTTGGTTAGATATCAATTGCATTAATTACTTTACTTATGTACTCTATGGGGCTCATGTACTCTATGGTATGGTGTCCACAGACCCAGTGGGTACATCAAGCCCCAAGTTATCAATGGAAGGGAATATCAGGGGATACACAATCCTTAAAGATTTAGCTATTGTCCTGCACTGTCCAGCTCAATCATTTCCTGTGCCGAACTTCAGGTAAAACTATTCATTTCTATTAAATTTGTCATCAATTATGCCTAACCATTAAAATACCCTTGTAGTGATAATAATATCTCTAAAAACAGCAAACAAAAAATATTAAAGTATCAGCTTTTGAAACCATTTTGTTTCATGTTAAAAACAAATATTTAAATTTGCTGGTTCTTTATTTTCAAACTAAAGAACGTTTCGGTAAAATTATTTGCTTAGATCCCATCATCAAGCCCAAAAGCTGTCCGTATCAGACACAATATAAAATATTGAATTGTTCGAAGAGAAGATTAGTAAGCGATAATTCAATGCTTTTATGTTATATTTTTCTTCAAAAGGAGTGAAAAGATAATTTAGGAAATTCCAATGAACATAACATAGTTATAGGTAATTGAAAAAGTGGGTAAAATAACATAATTAAGGAAATGAAATAAAAATGAAGTTATATAATGCAAAGAAGTATGAACATATTAGTTATTATTAATTTAAAAATTGAAATATGAAAAGAAAAAGAAAATTGAGAGGAAGAAAATATATGTAACAATAATAGATGATAAAGAGGGAAAATATAAGTATAGTACACCAAGAAATGAATAGAAAAAACAAAATACTGAAAACACCAATAATAATACAGTGAACAAAACTTTTAACGCGGGTAAGGAAAATGGATAAAAGTGGAGAAAATAAGGGGTAAGAGTAAGATAAAGAAAGGGGAAAGAAAACAAAAAAAGAATAAAAACGAACCTGTTCGCTGGAAAATCAAACGCCTAATGGATACTTGTGCTAATAACGGCCAAACTCAGAATTCGTTTTAACTCAAAGTCAAACTCAAAAGCCGTTACAACAATGACTAAGTGTTTTTTTTATAAAGAAAACGTTACAAGAGGGTGAAAATAAAAAATAAAAAGTAGAAAAATTTAGAGGAAGAGAGCGTGTGAGAGGGTGATGACAAATGGTTATTGAAAGAGTTAAAAATATATACGAACCAACGAATTACCGAATAACGAAGTACCGGAAGATGACAGTGTCATGGGTATTTAACAACAGTTAAAAAGAGGAAACATAATATAAGTGGGGGACGATATATGTTTAAGAAAAGGTTTAAATGTGAAATAATACTTTAAAAGGTGGGCGGAAAAAAAAAATATGAATTTATAAAAAAAAAAAAAAATTAAAATGTGAAAATTACTTTTTTAATAAATTAACTATTTGTGAATATGTTAATGATAAGTTGTTCTTGTCGGTTTTTAAATTGATGGAAGAAGGTTCTTCCCATTCTTTATTTCCTAATAAAGGTTCTTTATTTCCCGCTTGTCTCATCACTTCATTTTATTAATTCTATTTTGTAAAATTATTCATTTTATGTGTAAAATTATTCTGTTTATATTTTCTTTTTTCTTTTTTTATTTTTCTATACGTACTGTGGTTGTTATCTTGTTCTGTTTTTAGCCCTGAAGAAGGCTAGAAACTCTAGCCGAAATGTTGGCACATTAAAAATAGGTTAATCCAACTTATTTGTGTTTATCATTGACCGCACCCCCAACCATCTTCTCCTCATTCATCATCCACGGTCAACTATCTCTCATAATTATATTACAACTAAATAATACTCACTTCGCCTCACTTAACTTGGTTTTACCATTTCCTCACCGGCCAATAGTTTCAGTAAAATGGTGTACGACGAACTGTGTTTTCTTAGTTTAGAATTTTTGGTTAGTTATTAATTGCAGTTATTGCTATACTTATGTACATTTTGGGGCTCATGTACTCTATGGTATTGGTGTCCACAGAACCAGTGGGTACATCAAGTCCTAAATTCTCGATGGTTGAAAATAGCAGGGGATATTCAATACATAAAGCTTTGCCTATTGTCCTGCAGTGCCCAGCTCAATCATTTCCTGTGCCAAATTTCAGGTAAAACTATTTAATACAATTAAAGTTGTCATCAAATATACCTAAACTCTTGCTGTAAAGCCAAAAAGAAAATTTTCATGATAGAATAATTTGATATTCGTTTTTTTTTTCTATACATACATAT
>NW_027111958.1:1145831-1178615 GCF_000696795.3 Halyomorpha halys | reverse complement strand
TATATATGGTAATTCTAAAAGTAAGATCTCTGATGTTTTTAGAAATTAAAACTTCCCTTTATTTACTATAATATTCACATCACTTGAACTCCTGAAAATTTGTCTATTTTTCTGGATAATATTCATTTCAATTGATGCATTTTTGTAGAGGTCACAACTTTTGTACATCCATTTCCCTACCATATCCTTGAGAAACTGTTGGACCTTATCTTTCATTCTGCATGTTTGCAGCTGAATTAGAAAAATCTTCAATTTAAGGTGTGTGATAATGTTCTACACTTATTGTAGTCCTGTTAGGCATGAAGTAGACTAATAGTACTCTTTTTGATCCTAAAATAGTCCTCATGACTTCACCAACAGATTGTTTGAATTTTCCTCGGCTTTATGTCTGCTGGGACAACAATAAATGTAGAACATGATCACACACCTTAAGAAAGAAGAACTTTTGGTTAGAAAGCAAGCAATTTAGCTGTGAGGATGTAAGATGAGGTTTATTAACACTTTCTGAATGACATGACGGAGAGCTGATATGACATGGATCTTAAATAACTGTTATACCCAGTTATTCAATAATGAATCAATGGAAGTGACAATTATGTAGAAAAATAGACTATGTCAAACCTTTAAAATGATTTAATAAATAAATATTATTGACTATAAATGGAATTTTATATTTCTAAAAAAAAAAAAAAATCAGGAGACCTTACTTTTTGGATTATCTTCATATTAGACCATTTCGAATGGCCTAAGCTGTTTTATTTAATAAAGAAGTAGTGTTGTGGTGTATAAACGGATTTGGAAGGCCTCGTCTCTTTCCAGTTTATATTTATATAAAATATGAATTTATTTCCATTTTTAATTACTTCGGTCTAAATGATGTTGACTTAATTATAATAAATTATTTATAATTTTTTTTTCTTATATTAGTTCAAACCATGAATAAATCGAGTATCTCAATATTGTTGGAGAACTGTTGGTAAAAGTTTTAGACTCAAAATAATTATCATTAGAGCCATTTAAATAATTTTGTTTTGTCATTCGGTCATTATAATCCTTATTAACATTATCTTCTTACCTGTTGTGTACATAATTAATTCATAAGAATGATGATGTTGAATAAGTGTAATTCCCACTTTTGGTAATTCAATTCGAAGGCTTACAATGAACGAATCGTTTGTCTAATAGATCCTGTGGGTTTGACTAAACCGAAGTTCACGAGCGTGATTACATCTTTATCGTTTTCCTCTGGGTGGGGAGAGAGTGTTACATTGAATTGTCCAGCCCAAGGTTTCCCAGTTCCTACAGTTTGGTAAGTTAAATGTACAGTTAAGATATGGTTTACTTGTGTTAACAACGTGTTTGAGACTTAACAAATGAGTCCAGTTAAAAAAAAAAGTCATTGAATAACGATTTAGTCGTATTTTTAAATGTGGCCTGGGCAGAATATGTTGAAGGAATCATATTGCTCTCTCAGAAGGCTTTAAAAGCAGGTGGTCCCTATTCCGTCTTGATAAGAATAAAAAATTAACTTATTTTATAAATTTGATAGACCCAGTTGGAAGCAGCGGTCCAAAATTTACTTCGCTTTCTTCAGTTTTTGCTTTCACTACGAAAGTAGGTGGTGACCAGACATTCCTCTGCCCGGCCCAGGCATTTCCTGTACCTTCTTTCAGGTACTATTTACAAACTTAGTTTTTGTTTTTGTGCTTTAATATTCATAAAGCAGTTCCATGATATTACTTGATGTATTTGGTCAAGTTTCTCATTATTATTAATTTTATATTGATGAAAATTCTATTGGTTTGTTGCCGTTAAGATTTTCATTGGTTGAAATTTTATGGAAGCATTTAGATTTTCTTTTTATTACATACTGTCGTATCATACTTATTTAATTTATAAATAAATGGAGTATGGTCCGGGTGCAGTCAAATTAAACTCAAATAGTAATAGTATGTACTATTTTTATTTAAGCCAACGTTTCGCCCCACATTGCAGGACTTCGTCAGGGATGTTTTGACAGAAGTCAAAGTCAGAGTCATTTGTAAGTTCAATCTGACTTTGACTTCCATCAAAACAGCCCTGCAACGTGGGGCGAAACGTTGGCTCAAATAAAAATAGTACATAATATTACTATTTGAGTTTAATTTGACTGCACCCAGACCATATTCCATTTATTGATACACACGGTTAATCAGCAATCTTCCATTATTTAATTTATTTTCTATAAATATTTTTAGGTGGTACTGTTTAGTAATAGAAGACCTCTTAACTACTGACATCTCTTTCTTCTTGAATAAATTCTTTTATTATAACCAATAAACTCTGAGCTGACCTATATTGGACAATTGAAATAATAAATAAATAACAGATTACTTAAGTAATTTGAAGAAATCCATTGGTTGAAGGATATGTCTTGGCTTATTTAACATTTATTTCTTTTTATATTATTTTCAAGAAGACTGGAAACAGAAATCATTCTACAGTGCCATTTATTTGCATATCCAGTTCCATTATTCCATTAAATTTCATCTTTTAGGTTTAGAAATATTGAATTTTGGGAAGAAAAGAATCCTCTAATTTTTTTTGTATGAGAGTATTTCCTGTCCCAATGTTCAGGTTTATTTTCTTAATTTATGATTATTGTGTGGATGTGATTTTCTTTTCTTTTTTTTCGTATATAGATCCTATCGGTAGCGTAGCACCTAAGTTTCCTACACTTGACAAAGGTAGCATTTTTGATGTAAAAGAGGGTCTGAGCTATACTCTTATATGTCCTTCGCAAGCATTTCCTGTCCCAACTTTCAGGTTAGTTTTACTCCTTGTCAAAAATATTCTTATCCTCATAAAATTTAGATTTGTTATTTGCAAACTAAATAATTTTTAGTTGACATTTTGTTAGTTTTATTTTGTTCATATCAAACAAAAAACTGGCAATCAATGAATCACTTGTTGATAATACCACAAATGAAATGAGAAACATGAAAAAGAACAGCACCCAGCGCTACTTTCTCTGTGACTTGATTTACTTTCTAATGTTGGCAGGGCCCTCATCCAAGTTATTTTCTTCCTCCTTGTATTCCCTGGCATGAGACTCATAGTCATTTTTTGTATTATTTTGTTTTGGTATCCAAGTAGTTTTTCATGAAAACAATTGTTGTAAGTTCTTATGTGTTCACTGACCATTGGAATTAGTAAATATGGTAAGTTTTGATATAAGTCTACCACGGTTGTGTTTTTAATTGAAAAGTTTGTAATCATGTGAGTCTGTTTATGGCCATTTCCTTGCATATCCCGATCTATCATTACATTAAATTTCATCATTTAGATTTAAAAGACAAATTATAAGTATTGAATTTTGGGAGGAAAAAGCTCTAAAAACTTTTTTTGTACGAAAGTATTTCTTGTCCCAATGTTCAGGTCTGTTTTCTCAATTTATGATTATTGTATGAATGTTATTTTCTTTTTCTTTTTTTCGTATATAGATCCTATCGGTAGTGTAGCACCTAAGTTTCCTACACTTAACAAAGGTATTATTTTTGACGTAATTGAGGGACTGAGCTATACCCTAATCTGTCCTTCGCAAGCATTTCCTGTCCCAACTTTCAGGTTAGTTTTACTCCTTGTCAAAAATATTCTTATCCCCATAAAATTTAGATTTGTTATTTGCAGACAAATAATTTTTAGTAAACATTTTATTAGTTGAATTTCACTCATTATGTTAGTTTACTTCTATGCAGTCTCACTTTTGTTTTACTAATCTTCATTGCTTCAGCTGCTAGAAATATTTAAAATTGAGAAACTAGCGAAGATTTAATTTGATTTCTTCCCTTTTGGTTTTCTTGATCATTTCTGAAAACAGTAAATGGAGGGAGTGAGCTATCCGGAACTTTACTGTTTGTATCCAATTGTATGTTTGTATTCCATTTCACCTAGTTTAAAAGACTCAGATGGGCAAGATATTTCACCAGAATGCCTGATTTATTTCTTAAAAGCTCCTTTTTTTAGTTGTCACAGAATAGAGAGGACAGTTCTGCGGTGGTCTGATAGTGTGACTGATGACACCTGAGAATATTTAAATCTGGAACTAGATGGGGGATAGCACAGTATGTTTTGTATAATAGAGGTGTAAATATTGATCCCTGAGGCACATCAGCTAGGATAATTTGGTTATATCGATTTAACCCATTATTCATAAATATTTTTCTCTATGGTTGGCTGTTGATTTTTAAATTACAATAATATGAGATTGATTTGTTCAACTTATATGACTTAATTTATTTACTATTATCTTTCTTTCATTTCCTTGTTCATCAAGTTCCCATATTTTATTATGTTTCATCTTTCAAGTTTAGAAATATTCAATTAGGGAATATATCATTATCATGATCTGAATGAGTTTTAAATTCTGGGAGTAAAAAAAAAATCTTCTGACAATATCTTTGTATGAAAGTATTTCCTGTCCCAATGTTCAGGTGTTTATTCTCAATATTTGCTATTGGAAAATTGTACGAATGTGATATTCTTTTTTTCGTATATAGATCCTATCGGTAGCGTAGCACCTAAGTTTCCTACACTTGACAAAGGTAGAATATTTGATGTAAAACAAGGACTGAGCTATACTCTTGTATGTCCTTCACAAGCGTTTCCTGTCCCAACTTTCAGGTTAGTTTTAATCCTTGTCAAAAATATTCTTATCCTCATAAAATTTAGTTTTGTTATTTGCTGACTAAATAATTATTAATCGACATTTCATTAGATCCATGTCATTCATTTTAGAGCCAGTAAGTAGCACTGCTCCTAGTGTTCAGTCAAATGCTAAATTTGACGGAGCAATCGTTGCTACTAAAACTACATTTTCACTCCTTTGTCAAGCGCAGGGGCATCCTATACCTAACTTCAGGTAGTGGATTTTCATATTTATATAATTTTTAAGATGTAACAATATATTAGATTAAGATATTTTCGTGGATTATAAATCCAATCAGAAAGAGCGCTGTGAGGAAATGAAGGTATGATGGCTATGTGGCAGCGCCAGCCAGCAGCTCGGCACCGAGTGTCCAGTCATCTGCGAAACTGGAGATGGTCGAAGGCAAGACTTTGAGTGGAGTATCATTGCTCTGCCAATCTCAGGGCTATCCTGTCCCAAGTTTTAGGTGAGATTTCTTCACTTTTATCTATAGGATGCCCAAGATTAAATTCAAGCTTTTTTTTTGTTTCTTTTGTTAATTTTTTTATCTTTTCAACCATATTTGAATTCGGAAATCATTTCATTTAGAACCTGTAAGCAGCACTGGACCGCGGATCCAATCGACAGCTGAAACAGAAAGAGCGGTGGGGAGTTTGAATAGTCCTTTATGCATATTGTGCCAGGCTCAGGGATATCCTGTCCCAAATTTCAGGTTAGCCTCCTTGAGATTTATAGAATTTTATAACAAGGGATGATAATTTATGTGCAGAACCAGTAAGTAGTTCTAAACCGAAAATTCAAACTACTGCCCGGATAGAAGCTGCGGCCGGAGTATCCGGGGAAGATACTTCTGTTCACTGTCAGGCTCAGGGGTATCCAGTTCCAAAGTTCAGGTGTGTATTGATTAGGATTTCATTTTATCAGGCATTTACTGATCATATCTTTACATAAAATAGAATCAATCACTGCAAAAGCTCCTACTTTTTCTTCTGACCTCCAGAGCAGTTCATTCACGAGAAAAAGAGACCAGAGCTTAGAAATACTCTGCCAAGCCCAAGCTTTTCCAACACCATCTTTTAGGTACCATTTTTAAACATTTATTATTTCTTTAATTCATCATCTAATTTATATTCAAATACAGTAGAAATTTGCTCAACCGGCTTTATTGATTAACCATCAGAAAAAATTGACTTAACTGTACTGACTGTCTATGTCTTAGTCCCTACTAGGATGGATGAACAGAGTTCTATTGTCCATACAATAAGTATATGTTGCACTGCCTTGGTATAAAAAACTATTTTTAGTTAGTATATAGAAAGATGGTCAGGGTTGCGGTCAAAGGAGAAACAAAAATAGTTTACAACTATTTATTTTCCTGTATAGGAAGATGGTCAGGGTTGCGGTCAAAGGAGAAACAAAAATAGTTTACAACTATTTATTTTCCGACGTTTTGCCCCACTTTGTAGGGCTTCATCAGGGCTAAAAAGATACAAAATGATACAATAATAAGATAATGATAAGAATAAAAAGAAGTAACAATGGGAAGAGTAAAATTTTTTTATAAAAATACGTAAAATATACAGTTAAAAAAGTACAGGAGAAGTACATAAAACAAAAACAATACAGGGAAGGAATAAAAATAGAGATTAAATAAACCTCATAAAAAAGTAATAATTACAAATAAATAAGTAATAATATAGAATGAAGAATGAAGCCCTACAAAGTGGGGCGAAATGTTGGAAAATAAATAGTTGTAAACTATTTTTGTTTCTCCTTTGACCGCAACCCTGACCATCTTCCTATACAGGAAAATAAATAGTTGTAAACTATTTTTGTTTCTCCTTTGACCGCAACCCTGACCATCTTCCTATATATCAATTTTTACGGTCAACTATATATACATATATTTTTAGTTAGTCTTGCAGAATTTCAATATTTCTGATAAATTTCTGATTATCGATAATTAATGATTATTGAATCCACCTCTGTGATTAATAGGAATGTCCAGATTGTCTCTACTGATATTTCATCTTGATGAAGTAGAGAAATTTTACATTGTTTAAATTTTTATTGCTCAAAGCAATTTAAAGCAGGTGCTTTGATTTTCATTCAGGCAATATGTCCTTATAAAACATTTTACCCCAGTTTACCTCACTCAATATCTTTACATTTTATACTTTATTAACTTATTAAGATGGGGATGCAATGATTAAATTATGGAGTAATGCTATATAGAGATAATTAGCTACTTATATCTGTATAATAGCAAATAAGGAATAGCATGACTGGATAGTAGGATATGTTTATCATAAAGAATTTTTATAAAAATGAGGTTATTTTGAACTATTTATCTTGCAAACATGCTTAGGCCTTGGTTTACTAATATCTATCATCTTCTACTATTGAAAATATCTCATCTCAGGTCTGGTAGTTAATTTTAAATATATTCAATAATATTAATATAATACAATAAATAAATGTATTGACCAATATTAAAAAAGTGTCTGCAATTGAAAAATGGCATGAAACCCTCAACTGGGCTCCAGGAAGTTTCATTTGGTTCTTGCCTATTGGTTTATTTGTTCATGTTTGCTTTGTTTATGTATTCTGACCTGTAAAAGAGTTTCAACAATCAATTTCATATCTCTTAACAATATTAATTTAGTTATATCAATAAAGACATTTATTAGCCATTATTATTAACCGTGTCTGATTATGAGAAGTTTTAGACTTTAAATTACTCTAATTTCTAGATTGGCTTATTCAGTAATTTTTACTTATTATTACTTACCCTTATCTTACAAACTTATTTAAATGTGCCGGCAGGGGTTACCCTATTTCACTCAACACTCTTATTACAAATAATTTTTGCACTTAAAAAATATTTTCTAATAAAATTTCAATATTTGGAATAATTCTGGGTGCCAGCATGCAATGAATTAATTTACTAATGTCAAGTTTAAAATTTTATTTGATCTTCATAATAGCTGGTTCCATAAGAGTTGATAATAACTGCATTGTGTGTTAGTAATTAGCAACAGTGCCCATTAAAGTAATTAAGTAACCCTGTTCTGCTTAATTTTTTGGATAAATTAAAAAGCCCTTTTTGATAATAAAAAATAAACCTGTTATTGATTGATGAATTTTCCTTGTTGAAATAATTTTGTCTGACCATCGAATTTTTTTGATAAAAATAAATATAGGTTAATATGATTTATTTTTAAAATCAAAATTTAAACAAAAATGTTGTACCCTATACAGTACTAATATTGAAATACACATTCTAGCAGTTGTATATTCTTCTAAAACTTGGTATTATGAAGCTCTAAAATACTTTACCTTGATGTTAATATTTCAACATTGCAATCATCTAATTAAAGAAATGAAGAAGAAAGAAAAAATTAAATCATTAATTAATGAATTATCATAAATTTTTTTAAAAAATATTCAGTGAGCCACGTTTTTGATATGATTAAATATATTCATGGAGGATCTAGATCCGGCTGGCTCTAAGAGTCCTACTTTTCCAATGGAGACTGAAGTTTTATCGTTCAGGAAGAAGGAAGGGCATAGCATCACTCTAACTTGCCAGGCCCAGGGTTATCCTGTTCCTTCATTCAGGTAATTTATAACTTCGGTAAATTAGAGGTTTTAAATATCTCACTCCTCACAGATCCTGTTGGTTCCAAAGCTCCTACTGTCACAGGAGACCAAAGAAAGCTATGGATTGAAAGAAAGGAGGAATCGGATGTTTGTCTCCTATGCCTCTCTCAAGGCCACCCTGTCCCAACATTCAGGTACTTCTTCATCTTTTAGTTCTGCTACAATATTTTTATGACATCACAGATCCTGTAGGGCTCAAGCCACCGACAGTAGCTGAAGACCTCCATAAGATTTGGATCAAAAGAAAGGAGGGAATAGATGTAAATCTTCTGTGTCTTTCACAGGGTCATCCCATTCCAACATTCAGGTAGTTAACTGAGAACTGTCAATATAGTAAAAACACAAGTTTTTATTTAAAGTCATATTGTTCTCTCAAAACAAAAAGAAGGAAAAAAAAAAGCATTTACGGAAGTTCTAACTTCCATGGATATAAATATTTGTATCTTCCTAGATCCTGTTGGTGCAAAGAGACCAGCCTTTTCTTCTGAAGCAAGGCTTGTTTGGTTTGATAAAGTAGTGGGTCATGATTTCGCTCTTCTTTGTGAAGCTCAGTCATTTCCTGTACCAACATTCAGGTATTTTTCAAAGGAATGAAGGTCTAGAATTCCAAAACCAGGTAAGATACTTTCCAATTTTTTTTTTCTTCAACAATTTTTGTACTTGATTATTATGTGGTGATTGGATTTCTTCCAAAGCATTAAAATAACTTGTTATTCAATTGATTTTTGAAGAAATTCTTCCACCTCTTGAGAATCTAGTATAAAAGCTGTTGAAAACAAAATAATAAAAATATAAAGTGGAAAATGGACTTGGCTGGTATTGGAATTCTATGTCTCAATAGTTCATATATTGTTGAATATAGAAGTAAAGTTGAGGGATCAGTAAATGAACTACATAAAAAAAAAAAGTGTGATCAGCCTAACCAATGGGGGGCATCCTGGGCAACAGGACAAGCGATAAATGATAGTCTGAAATAAATTAATAACTCAACTGTTAATATATAAGGAGAAAGAGTCAAATTGTACAAACATATTAGTGGAAATGAATAATAAAAAATATGTATAGAGAAAAAAAATATGGGTAGGGGAAAAATATTGTGTAATCAAAAAGAAGGGGAAAAAAAGTATTTCCAGAAGTTCTAACTTCCTCGGATATAAATATTTATATCTTCCTAGATCCTGTCGGTATCTCATGATTACAAAAAAAAAACAATGAGAACTGCGTAAATATTAAATGATGATGAAAAAGTATATTAGATTATGTTCAAAGGAAAAAAAAAATTATTTTGTTTTTTCTGTTATGATGGCAATTGTATATAAGGGAAAATCATTGTTTAATAATGAACCATTGGATACAATGATTGGAATGAAATTAAGGATAATATTAATAATAATATCAGCACAGCAGATGAAAAAGTATTTATAGATAGTATAAATAACAGTTTTTAAAAGTAGAAAGTGAATTATTCAGTCAAGTTAATATACAATGATTGGAATGAAATTAAGGATAATATTAATAATAATATCAGCACAGCAGATGAAAAAGTATTTATAGATAGTATAAATAACAGTTTTTAAAAGTAGAAAGTGAATTATTCAGTCAAGTTAATGGGTCGCCAATGGGAGATAATACAGCAGTGAATTTGAGTAGAATATTTATGAATGATCTGATATCTACAAAAAATGAAAATAAAACCAAAATAAATAAAAAAATTGATAGATGATCTAAAAATTATAACAGATAAAAGAAGATTATGAAGAATTATGAAATATGAGATTCAGAGAAAAAAATCAAAGTACTTAATTATGAATAATATAAAAATAAATGTCAAGTAATGAGTTAGATTGTGTTGTATTTGTTAATTAGATTTCTGAGATTGAGATGGGAAGTCTCAGAACCTTGAAAGACAAAATGTAAACATAAATAAAAGAAAATTATATTGGAAGGAATTATTCACAACCTTAAGTTTATTTAATGTTCATTATTATATCATTTAAACTTCATCTTCTTTCTCATCATTCTTCATTATTAATTAATTTCCTCTTTTTAAATTTTTTATAATAATGTTATTGTTATAGAATCTCTTATTTGTTTATTCTTCTAATTATTCTTTTATTAATATTTTTGTGTTATTTCACTAACATAATTATTTGTAGTTATTTTCTCATCTATATTTCCTTCTGAATATGACCCACTCTGTTGGGCCGAAAGGCTGGTTATTGAAGTAAAAAACAAATAATTCTTGTTTAATTTTTATGTGTCTCTGATAACTGATCCCCGATGTTAAATATATTTCTTCATAATTGAGAACAGTCAATCAACCACCCATCATTTTCAATTACCTACTTTAACGTACAATTTACAATTTAATGTAAATGAAGGAATAGACTAATTTAGCCTCCATTTTTGTCATACAGATTCAAATTTATTGAAATTATTTTCACATGCACTCATCTTCAATGATCTCAAATTATGTTTTTAATTTCATTGTCAATGATTAATTGTTTTATTGTTTTTACTTGAAATTGTATCGGTTAATGTAAGTAAAATATGATAATTTATAGCAAAGGGTTTTATGATATTCCCAGATCCCGCCGGTGCCAAGAAGCCAACCTTCTCTTCCGAAGCTAGGAGGGTTTGGTTTGACAAAGTTGAAGGGTTCAGCTTCGCACTGCTCTGTGAAGCTCAATCTTACCCTGTACCATTATTTAGGTAATTACTTTGAATGAAAGAGTGTAAAAGAAAAATTTAATGAATTTACTTTGTTAGGAGCTGTCTCTGCGTATCATTTTAATTTAAAAACTGATGGTTTTATCAGCATAACATCTCTGAATTTCAAATCAGGCAAGATTCAAATAATAATTGAAAATAAAATGACAATTTTCTTTCTATAATTTTTAAGGTTAAAAAACTTCCAAAGATGAATATAATCTATTTTATATTTTTCTTTATTGTTGTACTACATTTTGGGACGATTGTCCCATGTTTATACACCTTTATCCCCATTCACTATTGAAATTGAAAGTATGACAAGTATGGGGATTATAAAGGTGCATGAATATAGGACAACGGTCCCGAAACGTACAACAATGAAGAAAAATACAAAATAGATTATATTCATCTGTGGAAGTTTTTAACCTCAAAAATAAAAAAAAATTAGTTGAATCAAATTTTCTAAAAAGACAATTTTCTAATTATTAATTAACTTATTATTTGTGTAGAAAACAAATTTAACTTTATCGAATAATTTATTAAATAAAATCTAAAGAGTAACCATTATTTATTTATTTAAATGTTTTATACAATGTTCACATTTTGGCTGTGACCAGTATTCATCTCGTATCTCTGGATACTGTTAAAAATGTTTGAACCTGTGAGAATGAAGGTGGCTTAGATCACTTTTCATTTATTGCAAGAAATCGAATGTTTTGTAGATTAAGTCAAATAATATATGTTTATAACTATATATAATTGAAGTGCATATACCAAACATCTGATTTACCACAGTAAATAAAAAGTGACTTATGCCCCCTTTCATTCTCACCGGCTCATTTGTAACTATGCTGAATACCTTGAAGTTCTAAACTTTCTAAGCTCTTACACCGAGCTCATCTCAATAAATTTTGGTTTAAGTGATTCATTTTCCATTATTATTAATTCTTGTTATGATTCTGAGTCGTAAAAGTATAAGAAGTATTTGAAGTATAATTTTATAGTTAACAAGTTTGAAACCATATAGAGGGGTACCCTATTTTCCGGAATTATCTTTAATTTCATATTATATAAATTAGATCCCGTTGGCACCAAAGCACCAAGCATTCCAATGAAAGATACGTTACAAAGGCTTATTGAAAATTCTGATGAAGATTTCAGTCTTCATTGCGAGGCTCAGGGGTTTCCAGTTCCATCCTTCAGGTAATTAACATTTTTCTTCTCACAACTTTTCCGTGTCTTTCCTGATACCAGATCCAGTCGGAACCAAAGCACCAAGCATACCTTTCAAAGAAACTAAAATATGGCTCATCGCAAGTTTTGGTGTGGATTTCAGTCTTCAGTGTCTGGCACAAGGATTCCCAGTTCCTAGTTTCAGGTAAAACTAATAATTTTGGTTTAGCGACTGCGACTTGAAAATTCTTGATAGTTTTTCAAAGATATATGATGAAAAGTTACAATTTACAATACATTTATTGGTGGAACTGAAATTCATTCAATAACTTTCCTGTATCTTCATAATAACATTTAAACATTTTTAATCAAAAGATATGAAAATATTCAGTGAGAAGGTTATTTTCAAATGTTTTTGAAATGAAATTTGGAGACTAGAGACATTTCTCCTATAGAAATAGTAGGATTAATACTAAACCATCTCTCTCCCAGTCTTGTTATAAAATATTTAAGCAGGCTTACACAATTATTCTTCAGATATTACTTGATAAGAGGACTACAAAGAATTAGTAATCCAAAGATGATTAGGAGTGAAAACATTTGACAACACAGGGAAAGTATAATAACAATAGAAACTGAAATACTACAAAATTTTCAAAACAGAACACTTATATTGAATAGGGATAAAGAATTGGAATTTTGTTTTTTCATCCTGATATAAGGAGTTATTAGGCTGTTGAAACTAATAAAAGTTAAATTGAAATTAGAGACAAATACAGTAACCTTAATTTTGAAGTCTTTAAATTAGTAAAGAAAAGCTCACTATTTTCGTTTATAGGAGAATTGTTTGTTGTGTATGACACCGGAATAAGGAAATTAATATATCAGAACATTCATTTACAATGTATAGTGAATTATTAAAATTTTTAAAAACTTTAAAAGTTAATAAAATAACAGTCTAAAGCAATACTTTAATATGGCGAGTTGTCATTTACTCACTCATGCATAATGTTCTATTGTAAATTATAGCCTGCACAAATCTTCATTCCACTTACTATGCGATCAAGAGACCATATAAAAACCCTATGGGCCATTTTTAGTTGAGGGACCCAAATTCGGGAGAATATAAATCATTTTATGGTTTCAGGTTATAAGCGAGAATAATGGTCAACTTTTTTCTTATTGATTACATGCCCTTGTGCCATGATGGAGTCATGCTTCAGAACTAGTACCGTTTAAAAATTAATTTTATTAGATAAAATCTTGTAAAGAAATATCCTTTGGTTTGGGCAATTTGGTTTTTCATACCGTGATTGAGGCTTCATATTGGAATTTAAGGCATTTAAAATTCAGTACTTTATCATTCATTGAATAATCTACCTGCGTAATCCCCAAAAGTAAGATCTCCTATTATTTGTAGAAAAGTTTGTTTATTTTTTAAAATATTTTAACCTTTTTAAAGCTTGAACATAAGTCTATTTTTCTTCATAATCACCACCTAATTAAATGCATTTTGAAGATGCCATGACAAATTTTCTATAGCTATGATGTACCAGTTTCCTCTCATGTCTTTGAGAAAGCATTAGACCTTGAAGTTGAATCACCTTTCAACTAAATTTGCTTTTTTTTAGGGAATGGGTGACTATAATGCATGATAGTATGTATATCCTGATCCTATTCGACCAGATATACTGCTTTTAGTATGTTTTTAAAAATTTTTGTGGACTTTGCCTACTGGAACCACGACAAACATGGAAAATTATCGCATACCCTACCTGGAGCCACCTGTTCCCTAAATTGAATATTTGGCTGGAAGGTGAGTCAACTCTGATGATTGGGTAAAAAATAAGGTTCTCAAGGATATAGTGAGGAAGTAGTATGATGTTAGTATAGAAGAACTGTCACAGCATCTTAAAAAATACATTGACTAAAGTGGGATTATGTAGAAAAACAGAATAATATATGACCTATAAAATAATGTAAATATTTTAGAAAACAAATGGAATTTAGTATTTAAAAAACATGAAGACATCACTTTTGGGAGCACCCTTGAAATATCTTAAATTTTTTTTATAATTTTTATAAATATTTTTATAATAATATAATTATAACTCTATTTTCATACCATTTAAGATTGTGTTTCTTTCATAATATATTTGGAACATTTTGTGAACATTCACAAATGTTATTTTTTTAACATTTTAAAAACTTAATTTCACACTTATTTTTTGCATTCATTTCTTGAATCAGAATAATTTATATGTACAATTTAGCACGCATAGTTTTTCTATATAAATAGGATTTAATTTACTACTTAAAAACAACATTCAAAATGACCAATGAATTAAGCTTGAACAACACCTAGAATTAGTTATTTATGTGTTGCTTAGAACCAGTTGGTACAAAGGCACCTACAATGAATCGGAAAGACAGAGGAATACATTGGGAGGATGGAAAGAAAGATCATGATATTGGCATCCTTTGTGAAGCACAGGGGTACCCACTTCCGATTTTCAGGTAATTGACTTTGTCGAGCTTATGAGTTTCAAAAAACTCGATTTTCTTAGATCCATTGGGAAGCAAAGGACCAAAAGTGAGGGAAAGGATTCATTGGTTTGATCAAAGAGAGGAGCAAGACATTAGTCTACTTTGTGAGGCACAGGGGTATCCAGTACCAACATTTAGGTAATGTCGAAGCCATTAAATAATAAAAAATTGATTTATAATACTTTGTCTTAAATAGATCCATTAGGGGCTAAAGGACCTAAGTTATCGGAAAGCGAACGTCATGAATGGTCTGCTGTTTCTTTAGGAGAGGATATCAATCTGAATTGTATTGCACAGGGCTATCCTGTTCCTAAATTTAGGTAATGAGACTTAACCTCCTTTCATTTATAAGTGTATAAAAGTATAAGTTTATACCTAAAGATATTAATTAATAAGAGCAAAAAGACTAGAGATAGCATATAACTCCTAGACATCCAGACATACTGAAGGAAAAGGGAGGTAACATTTCAGCAGTTAAGAAACGTTATATTCAAACAGCTGATCTGCAATATCAGACAAACAATAATAAAGACCACAAATAAAATTATTTTTATAATGCCATCAAAGAAATTTTATTAGACTTATCTAAAGTGTATAACGTATATACTTTGTACTGTATATATCTCTTACTGTTATTTAAGCAAACTAATGTTTTGTTCTAGAATCTTCCAATAATATACTTACCTAAGTATTGTTATTCAAAAGATATAACAAATAATATCTCAGCTAAAGAAAATTAATGATTTTATAGAAGTTTCTTGGCTTAGATTATTTTATTCAGTTTGATATTAAATTTATATTCAGTTCATTTGGACCTACAAGACATTGAGGGACTTTTTTTTTTTTTAGAACAGCAATCTCGATATAATGAAAAGCTTGTGTGTGTACTTACGAAGGTGGGTGTAATACCCTGGAAGCAGAGTCTTGCTTTCTCAAATTTTATTGTTGTTTATGCAGTGGCTACCCTGATCTCAATTTGGTTTAATTTTTTATATTTAGTCTTCTCTAATATAGAGAGTGTAATCTCAAAATATCAGTTGCAATTTTTTTTTTCTTAGAACCCCTTGGAGCTAAAAGTCCAATGGTATCCTTGAAAGACAGGCTGACTTTATCTACTCAGGTAGAAGGAAAGGACATAAGCCTTGTATGTGAGGTTCAAAGTTTCCCTCTAGCGATGTTTAGGTAATTTCTTATTGATTTTATTGTCTATAATAAAGTTGATATAATTGAAATATTAAATCCATTATTCGATGATAAATTTGTATAATATTTTCGGAGATGGCATTAAAAGATGAGTTATAAATAAATTAATTGTTAGCACAATCTTCCAAAACTGTTTTTGATTTATAAGAGAACTTGATTTTTTTTTTAATTAACTCCTTATTTTTTTTAGAAACTTTTTCATAATACCAAATGATTCTTTTGAAATTTTTTTTTAACTATTAAATTCTGTACAGTGCTTCTCATTTTTGACTTAAAGGGCTTCCTAATTGGTTGAGAGAAAGTAATATTAATATAAACCATCCTCCAAACACTCCTTCTAGTAACTGGATGATTCATTAGCACTTGAGAACGACTGTGGGAGTTTTCATTAAACTTAGGCTCATCACGATGGCTTTCTCTCCACTGGGAATAATAATTAAAAATGGAACTAAGAGAACAAAATCTCTATGATAATAAAGTAAAATAAGGAGTCACAGGAAGAGATAATTAAATATGCATATAATGTTAAAGAATAGAACACATATCGATAGTTAGACTGTGATTTATTTATATTCATTTAGGGTTTGATCCACAATGAACCACAAAAATAAACACAATATAAAACCATGCACACGAATATAAAAAATTACATTACTTACAAATATCTTTAGAAACAATAACTTGAGAATTGTGGAAGATCACTGATTGACTAACTATTTATGATATTTGAACTATTTTAATTGAGCCAATGTTTCGCCCCATGTTGCAGGGCTTCGTCAGGATTAAAAAAGATACAAACACTTAACATAAGTAAAAATTAAATGGGAAAAATAAAAGGCCATAAGCAATAAATGAAAACAGAAATAATAACAGATAAACAGAAGAAATATAAAAGAAAGTACGGACTAAGAGATGAAAAAGGGAGAATAAGAATAAAATCAAGAATAATTATTCATCTCGGATTTTCAATAATTATATACATTAATGATAATTAATATTAGTTTTACAAGAAGCTGAAAAGTTAATATTTGATTGATCAGAATTAGTTGTGTATATAATTATAACTTATTTCTATCTCAGAATCACATCTTAATAACTGCAGTTTAGCATTAAAAATTAATTTAATTTAACATTTACTATTGGTCTCATTATATTTAGATGTATGGCACCGACTTCAGTTTTATTTATAAAATAGCTGCGGGTGTCCCTTCCCTTCATTTATTAAATATTACTATTGCATAAATGTTTCATTTCTGATTGATTAATTAAAAGGAATCTACTATCAAAATTAATTTTTTTAAAACAGATACAGTTGGAAGCAAAGCTCCTAAATTTTCCACTAACTCAAAGTCAACTACGTTTGAGATAATGACTGGAAATACTATACCATTGTTCTGTCAGGCCCAGGGATTCCCCATCCCCTCATTCAGGTGAGTACAAAGAGACTCTGGAAATAACCAGTAATATTTTTCTTGTTTAGATCCACTGGGATCAAAAGCCCCAACTATCCCAAAGTCACGTGTGAGTAATGCTAATGTAGCTGGAGGCGATAGCTTAAGTGTGCTTTGTGAAGCACAAGGTTTTCCACTTCCATCATTTAGGTATAGTGTTTAAATACTGATTAGCCTTATGTATGATCTCTAAACATATAACAACATTTATATACAGGGTGTTTCAAGATTAAATGTCCCAAATGAAAATATGAATTAAGGATCTCGAAACAAGAAAAGAAATTTCCTCTGGAAGTATGTCCGTTAAAGATTTTTTTAAGAGATATTCACATCTTGCGATTTGCATCGTTATGAATTATTTAGTTTATAATAAATAAATATGTGTTCCTACTACTTTATTAATGAAATGTGAACATTAACATTCATATTAAATGTTCAAAGTAATTAAGGCATTAAGATAGGTTTGGCTACTTACACAACAGCAGTAGCTGAACGGCACTAGATACGTGTAGTTTTACAAGTTTCAATTACCCTTCTTCATAAAGGATTATGGCCATTGTCAGAGCTTTTACAAACTTTTTATTTAATGTGACCACAAAAATGTAACCATGACAATAATATTTATCCATTTCCATTTGGTTACTGCTACTGTGGAAGAAAGATGCTGAGCCTGTCTGAATGTTCGAGGTAATCACTTAAGACAACATTTGATACAAATGTTACTGTTCACATTTTATTAATGAAGTAGATGGAACACATATTAATTTATTTATTATAACCTAAATAATTCTTAATAATGAAAATCTTCAGATGTGAATACCTCCTAAACAAAGTGTCAACAGAGGGTAACAGAATCCACAACATTTTGGCTTTTTCTTAAGTAAGAGAGCAATCAATTTTAATTGGTATATCATATGTTTTTTATTTTTTTGTACATAATGCAGATCCAGTTGGCAGTAAGGCTCCTAGTTCAACCAATGATAGAATAAACTTGGTCACTGTCTCTACTGAACAAAGCTATAGTCTTCTTTGTGAAGCTCAAGCTTATCCAGTTCCTTCGTTTAGGTAGATTTTTGCCTTATCAATTATGATCCGATAGAGTTTAGCACATAAAAAAATAATTTCCGAATTGTAGGTTCCGATATTCATTTAGAGTTCGGGTGCCAAAAATATGAATATTTAGCTGATTCAGCTTAGCTTAGAGTGTATTATCAGAATTTACAATCGTTACAACAAGATAAAACTGTACTTTCCAAAAATATTTGTTACTGATTATGTTAAAAATATTACCATAGTTCTTTTGTAAAACACCTATAGTTAACTTTTAGGTAGTGAATTAGTTAAGATAGCACTGCAATACCTTGATGTGCAAAAGCCTTCTCTTTTCTGAGGTTTTCTGTCTTCTTAAGATTAGTTTTTGGATAATGGGACCTTTAACCCATCCCTCGTAACTAAAACTTCTATTGAACGAATTACAGGAGGGTTTATGGGATTGCCAATCTCGAAAAATTTGAATTAGAAATTTAATGAATTTTGAATCATTGAGTCAATAATATAAATTATGGTAAAGATGATAGTGAAGTGGCTCAAACAGATGGAGTTAAAAAAAAAAAGAAGTAAACTTACTCTGTAGTTGGTTGGCCATAGGTAATATTAAATGGCTAGTCTCATGTCTCTTCCTTGATTTTCTATCTTTCCGTTGTCCAGAACAGCCTCTGAGGTGTCACCTCACTCATAGTGAGGGTGAGAATTTTCAACCAAAAATCTGTTGCAATACCGTGGACTAAGATGTCTTTTTTAGTTGCTGACTACTCTTGTCATGGTAACAAGATATTGTAGTGATGGTGCTAGTAATTATTTTATATGACTGATAATTACTTGCTGAATGAAGCAGTTACAAAGAATAATATGGGTTTTGGTTGAGCTCCCACTTAAAGTTACTCTCACTTTACATTTAGTCATCTAACTGGACCTCATTCGTAAAAACCTCAATTTTTGTTTTTCTGTATTTTGCTCTTTTCAATCATATACAAATACCTAAATACATAAAAATTGTCATTTGTATAAATTAAAAAAAATTAAGTAAATGGAATAAGATTAAATAAAAAATGATGTTATTCAAATTAAAGTTTCATAGAATTAAATTTATCAGTGATAAAAATTGTATAAATTCACAGATCCAGTCGGATCCAAAGCCCCAACATTGTCCGTTGAGGGAATGAAATGGAGTGGTCTTGAGCGAAGGTCTGGCCATGACATATCACTTCTTTGCCAATCTCAAGCTTTTCCTGTTCCAAAATTTAGGTATGGTTTTGTAATTTTTTCCAAACAAGAAATCCATATTATAAAAATATGACATTTTAGGACAATTCAGAGCACTCATGTTAAAAACCTAGTGGTGGTAAAAAATTCGAGGATAATTAAAATTTTAATGACTGCATTAAAATGTTGTAAATTTATAGTGTTATAATTTTTTAAGACAGAAAGCCAAATTAATTACAGATTAATGGCTGAAAGTCATTAACGAAAGAATTGTATTGTTTAGAAAAAATTTATATTTCGTACATCCCACCTATTCATGATTGATAAATTATAAATTAGTACGGAAAAATTAACTTATACTTACTAGAAATGAGAGAGGTAAGGTGTGAATAAAATAGAAATTAGGGGTATTCATGACTAACTCAGCTATGAATCAAGAAATGAATAACTCAGCTGAGAGTCTGTTGATGGAGAATGACGTCACACAACAGACCAGCTGAGCTCGTCACCGTTTTATTTGTTGTCGGGTTATATTACTTGCTCGTACTTTGTGCTTTGATTTTGTTAGTATTGTTTTGGATATTTTGAAAACTAACAAAGCAAAGGATGACAATAATAATAATAATGTAATGACAGTTGTCGATTAGCTCGTCTTGATTCTCTTCCTGGCAAGTTAGAAGGTCATCAAGGCACTCAGGCCACTGACTATTACACAACTTGCACTTTTTACTTATTTTAGGCATGTTGTAGTAAATTACTATAATCAAAACTTAGAATTAAACAATGACATGAAGGTCTGGAAGGAAAGGTTATACAACAAGTTGCTCAGAAAATCTGCTAGGAGCTCTTATGCAGTTAACCTTTAACATGATTTTAAATAGGGCTGCTCACAATCCTCTACTTATAGCATTTAACATGGTAAAACATTTTACATTTAACACAACATCTTGAATACCCCTATTGTAAAATAAATGGCTGCTTGAAAATTAGGAGTTTCAGTTTATTATTGTTGGTTTCAAAACAGTTTCAGCTTATTATTGTTGGTTTTATCATTAGGAAATACTTAAATAATTAGGAAAAAGATTTGTTTATAGATCATAAAATTTGGAAATATCTGATGAAACAACAAAGCTGGATTAGTAGTATATTAATAATAATATTAAGAAACAACATTATACCTTCTCCCAACATTTAATATATGTATTTTTTTTTTGCAATTTTTCATGCTAAAGTACTAATTAAAACTAATCCCTAGAACCTATTGGTGCTAAAGCTCCAACACTTTCATCAGATCACAAATCCATGACTATTGAAAGAAGAACCGGTCAAAATTTCGGGTTGCTTTGTCAAGCCCAATCATTTCCTGTTCCCAAGTTCAGGTGTGGATATTTTCTAGAAAATTAATATTTATTTATGCACTGAAAATTTATATTCATAATTAAATAGTTATCATAAATGAGTTGTTTATAGATTTTAAATTAAAAAATTTATGATGTTGAAGCAAAAAAGCCCGAGTTATAAAGTATTAATATAAAGTTAATGAATTTTTTTTTGTTCTGTTTTTTAATAAATTTAAAATATGAATAATAAACTATTCCGAAAAATAGCCTTCTCCCAACATTATTAATATATATATATATATATTTTCTAATGTGTCATGCTGAACTAATAATTAAAACTAATTCTTAGACCCTATTGGTGCTAAAGCTCCAACGCTTTCATCAGATCTGAAATCAATGACAATTGAAAGAAGAATCGGTCAAAATTTCGGGTTGCTTTGTCAGGCCCAGTCATTTCCTGTTCCCAAGTTCAGGTGTGAATATTTTCTAAAAGATATTTATGTTTATATATGCATTAAAAATTGACATATTTAATTTTTTGAAAAATTTGAAGTATTTGACTTAATCATTTGGAGTACTAGTGGGAGGGGTGTTTTAGTATCTGAAAGAAGGCTACAGGGGTATCTTACACCACCATGAACCAAAGGTAAGTACTTAGGTTAACATTTAGCTTTGGTACAGACCCGATTGGTGCTAAAGCACCTACACTCAGTTGGAACCTCAAGTCAATGACTATCGAGTACAACTCTGGCGAGGGATTAGCGCTTCTTTGTCAGGCTCAGTCGTTTCCTATTCCTAAGTACAGGTAACATTTTACTCTCCTGCTACATTAAATCTTAAGATTATTGTTAAACTATTAAGTTTTCTTCTGTTGCTAATTAAATCCCGGTCTGCTATTAAATTAAATCAAAATTATTAATAGTCTTCAACGAACATTATGGTAATCAGAGAGATGCGTGGGTCTTTTGTAGATCCAGCAGGGACTAAGCCGCCTACATTTTCCTCGGAAGATCTAAGTAGAACAATTTCCCGTCGAACTGGTCATGCATTCTCGCTGCTTTGCCTTGCCCAGGGCTACCCTGTTCCAGCCACTAGGTATGTCTGATAGGCCAATTGTTCATTTCATTTGTGCTGTAGATCCTATAGGTACGAAGGTCCCCACATTGGGCAAAGAAGAAATTGTTCGAGTGCCAACGAGACCTTCTGGGACAGATGTTGTGCTTCTGTGTCAGACTCAAGCTTTTCCCATCCCATCATACAGGTAAGAATTTTCTTCACCTCCACCAGGACTCAGCACTTGCTTGTTTCAGATAATAAGTTCCCCCAATTGCATTCTTTCTTAATTGAAAATGGAATATTTTCTCTTAAACTATTCCGGACTAGTGTTAAAATGTTATGATAATAACATAATATTAATTTTAATTGTTGATGAATATTTGTTGGTCTCTGTGGGTTGTAGTCTGTTTTGTTTTATAAGTATTTCGCTTTTTTTTTTCAATGGAAAATACCTGCAAAGAAAGTTTTTACAACTATATTATCTGTATGAATTTTAATTCTTGATATCATAAAGCCTCTGAAATCTCAAATAAATTGCAATTTTGCTAAATGATATTTAGACAAATTTAGAGTTGTTTGATATATATTTTTTAAAAGTCATTTATTCACTATGTATACTTCTTCAATCAAACTTGTGCCTCAGCATGTCCATTCAGCTCTGCCAGCGATATTCTCCACTACTCCTTCCATCATCTGACAGGAGGTCTACATCTCCTTCCACATTTAGCTTCCCAATCCTTCACCAGTCTTGGAATCTGTTTTATATGTTTATGATATCTGAGTCTTTTTTCCCTTATAACAGTGCTTCTGACCCTTTCGATTCTTGATATTACTGTTGCTCCCCTTCAAACGTCCATTGCCACTGCTAGAAGTTTTTCTTCGTATCCTTTGGAGGGGCCAGGTTTCTGGTATACCCTGCTCTCTCCATTTTATTTATTTTCATTTGATGTTATCTCCAAGCAATGCATTAAAAATATATATATATTGATCATAACCTCTTCCTCAAATAGTTTCGAGGTTTAATTAATTGAATTTGATAAAGGCTTTCTCCTATTTTAATTGTTCTAAAATGCCTAGAGTTGAAAGTTCAAATGAGTAAATGGCTTCAGGTATTTTCATTTCCCTTAGAACCTGTTGGTGCCAAAGTCCCGGCTGTTGGAAAAGATGAGAAGACTAAAGTATTATCAAGATATTCCAAAGAAGGGATGGCTTTGTTTTGTCAAGCTCAAGCTTTTCCCGTTCCCGATTACAGGTAAGATCTTGGGGGCAAATTAAACATTATATCAATTTTTTGCTTAAAAGTTTTAGGTTGTTTTTGTTTTTACCGCGGTTCTATTCCTTTCCTGGTGTGAAATAGTTTGGTGTAATACTATACAAGATGGTCAGTAATCTTACTGTTTTCTTTTATAACTACTGTGATGACACCATTTCACAGTATGTAGTATTTCAATTATCCACTAATTGGACTTTAAAAATGGTGATTGTATTTAATACTATCAACGAAATGGTTTTGTGTTGTTAATTGACAGAACCAATGGGGATGAAAGTGCCTCATGTGAGTGAAGATAATAGGCTTCGGGGAGCTAGAAAGTCTGTTCACAGTGCTGCTACGTTACTTTGTCCTGCTCAGGGCTTTCCGCTTCCATCTTATAGGTATGTAAATTCATTTTAGTTTGATTGAGTAACAAGGTGGGAAAAAAACTTGAATCCAATGTATTTTTCAATTTTCAAACTCATCCTACAGTTCGATCAGAAACTGAAATTTTAGATATCTAAGTAATGCTGGCGCCATCATATGGTGCAACTTACTCCCAGCTCTTAGCCCAAGCCTTTAAGTGGGGCTTTATGTTCCCAATTGAACTGTTGGATGGATTTGAAACTTAACAAAAGAAATATAAACGTTTGATTCAAGATTTTCCAGCATAGTTGCTCAATCAAACTTCTTAAAATTTTCCAAAAAATTAAGATTTAAGGTTTAAACTTTTAACAAAAACTAAGTTTAAACATGTTCGAACCAATTTACCGCTATTCTAAATGTCATAACAGACAAAAGCCATACTTTGTTTTGTTTTTTTTGTACATTTTTTTAAAGAAAATGTAGGAAAATCAAATTGGTTTAAAGTGCTGCTATCTCTTGTTTAAGAGATACACCAATATGTCGTCCCCTATGCCCTTAATTTAAATTTATTAACATTCCAGCGAGACTGATTTAGATATTACATTAAAATGAATATTGAACAGATTATTTACCTCGTTGGGTGGGTCTTCGTATACTTTTTATTTTTAGATACTGTTATAAAATTAAAAGTTCATACATTAAAGGGTTTTTCATTTAAGGATTAGGTTTGGTTTTGTTTTTAATTTGCTTTGTAAGAAAACAACCCTCTAATTATAATGTCATAAAAATAGATTCATTTATCAAATTTGCAGAAGCAATGGGGAGCAAGGCACCCCATGTTGGAGACGAAAATAAGCTTCGGATGGTTAGAAAACCTATTCTCAATTCTGTAACAATACTTTGCCCAGCACAGGCCTTTCCTGTTCCTAGCTTTAGGTATGTCAACATTTTAATGCCGTTAATTATTTCATGCTAAGAAAGTAAAATTTTTCATCATATTTGGCAGGAATTTGTTTTCAAAATAAAGCATGTCAACAGATGTATTTGATTTTAATTTTGAACAATATGCCTTGTATTTAAATGATTTAAAGTATTGCATTTGTTCTCAAGATTACACTTAAGCAAACCAATCTATTTTAGGACATTATTTATAATAATTATATTTGATTGGCTTCTATGTTCCATAATTGGCATTACATAAGATTTATATTCAAGTGAAAGAAGGTCTCTCTCTAAAAGGATTCCATTGTTTTTGAGCTGTTTATTTTATAAATTCAATCTATTTGAGAATTATTCAATTGGTTTTTAAGTGTTGCAGAAATTACCAAAAAGTCAACGATGTAAGAGATTTCTTTCATTCAGTTATTTATAGAGGGATATAGTTTTACCTATAATACATTACAATCTTATAAAAAGTTATATTTATGAAGGGAATACAACTGTCTATTGTTAGTGAGGGATAAAATTGATTTTTCAATGTTGGGGTGGTTCTAGTTTGTGCCTAGGATATTCAAATAATCAGTAGAGAAGTAAACCCTTTTGTCAAGTATGGACAGTTTAAGTTACCATCTATTAAAACTCTATTCAGTTACAAAATTTGGTTGAACGTTATTGAACATTGAATACACATTGGACTACCAACATATTCATATCAATTAAAATTAAACATATTAATCTAAAAAT
Organism: Halyomorpha halys; assembly: GCF_000696795.3. Taxonomy (NCBI): domain Eukaryota; kingdom Metazoa; phylum Arthropoda; class Insecta; order Hemiptera; family Pentatomidae; genus Halyomorpha; species Halyomorpha halys. The sequence goes on along the minus strand of NW_027111958.1, from coordinate 1,153,220 downwards.
GAAAATAAAATTAAAATTAATTCACAAATCAATAATCAAACACTCTTATTAATCAAAGAAAAAACTAATTATGTATAAGATTTCATGGGCTCTAAATCATTGAATCACAAAGGCTTGATAGCCTGCTGAAATAAGCCTTTTTTTAGCCTACGAGAGAGTCCAACAGCAGATAAAACTGTTTTATAGTTTACCTTTCGTTTATTAGTTACTTGTTTTTGTGACAGGTAAAATATTTTAACTGGTAGATGTATTATAAAAGTGACTCAAATACCTGGGAGGTTCTCTTTGTTCCAAGTTAGGAGTGGAGGTGGGTCACAAATGATTCAGTTACTGGCTTAGTGGTCCCCAGACTTGTAGGAGTTGGGAATCACTGCTCTAAATAATGATCAATTGTTTATAAAAAATAAATTAGCAATATTCTTAATTGAATAAGCTACATTTTAAATTCTTAAGTTTTTAAATGATGTCTCTTCTAAGTATTGTAGGTGAATAAATAATATAATCTGACCTTTTATTTCCTTTTCTACTCTTTAATTATTAAATTTTTCGATTCACAAACATCAGGAGCTGATGTCTGGCTTGGTGATAAACCATTAGAAGGTATATCTATTTTGCTACGGAAGCATATATCAGTATTTCCATATATATCAAAAACACTTTCGATAAGTCGCCTGTACTCTTATAGGTAAAGGGTACTCTGGTAGAAGAATAACAATTTACATAGATAGCCAGGCAGCAATAGGGACACTTAACAGCCTATTACATGCTCTTGAGTTATCAAAGATTGCTATGCAGTACTCTCATATGATAATAAAGTAAGTATGGGTCAGGTAGTTAGTAATGGGTCCCGGGTCACTGCAGCATTCGCAGTAACGAGCATGCTGTCAGGCTAGCAAGGAGTGCAACTGAGATTATCCCTATTACCCCAGAGCTCATGGATGGCATAAGCCTAAGCTATGCAAAAAGTGAAATTACGGCTTAAAAGTAAAATTTTATTAGCTAAATAAAAGATAGCTACACTCAAAGCTATTTCTGGACCAACCCTGTAGGGGCCGAAGTGAAATATTGCTTCAGCTGGACAAGAGTTCTCTAAAGAAATTCACAGGGATCTGATTCAGAGGTCACTATAGACTTAACCTCAAGCTTACGGGATCATCTATATGCAGATTCTATAATGCATGATGAATAATAATAATGAATAATGAAATGGCATATCACATCATTTGTTGGTATAACCGATTTGCAGGGTTGAGGTACACATTGTTTGGTGTATATTGCATCATGTACCCCACACAGTGTGAACTGATCAATCCCTCAAGCATACTTAGATTCGTAGAATTTATTTACACATTCGTAGAATTTAAAATTACACATTCGAAGCTCTAATAAGCTTGTTATAATGGAGTGTTTTTTCTTTACATTGTTGTAATGTGGCGCACAATAGGTCTTATAGGCCACATGTGCTTTTAGCCAAAAAAAAAAAATAATAAAATAAATAATGTCACCTATTCTCTTCTTCATGATATCCAGAAAAGATTTCCTTCTGCTACAATAAATGAATTAAACCATTCCAAATTTCACTACCAATTCTTTCTCTTTTTTTCCAACTTTCTATTATAATTTTTGAACGATTGCTTCTGTTAAGTAGTTTTCAGCCAAATTTTACTTCTGAGGCATATTTATTTGTTCATTAAATTAATAAATAATTAATTCCCCATTACATATTTTATAATTTGCATTTTTAAACTACACTCAACATATTAAATATGAAATGATAGCACCTATTAGCCTGTGAAATCAATTATTGTTCACTGTACCCAATTAAACAGAATCCATGCAAACTGTTATAACTTCATATATATGATGCTAGAAATATTTTTTAAATTTTCAAATAATGAATTTTGTCTACCTATGACATTATTCTAATGAATATGAGTGTTTTAATTTGAGACTATATAAGAAATAAATGTCAGTTGGTTCTTATCTTAAGAAAGTTTTGCCTATTGAGCTTTATTCTTAAAGTTTTACCAACATGATCATAATAAAGTTTTTCTACATTACATAACGATCTTAATGAAAGCAATAATATCTTCATGAATTTTTATTTCTTAAATAATATTATTTATAAAAATAATTTTGGGTAGTTACGATCCTTTTTTTTTTTTACATTTATGCAGATCCTGTTGGGGCTAAATCTCCTACTGTGGGTGCTAAAGGAAACTATCTATTTCATAGTTATGGTGAAGATTATAGTATGCTATGTCAGGCACAAGGTTTTCCACTTCCATCGTTTAAGTACGTGAGTGGTTAAGATTAGTCATTTATCGCTTGGAAATCTTATCATATTCTACGTGATTATTTTATGTGCTTATAAACGTTTATTTGAAAAATAAGGTTTGTAGGTAAAATAATATTATTTTTAGGAAAGGTTATTTTTTCCTGGTATAAATCCACTTTGGTCCCATTGAAATCAATTTTGTACCATTTCATACTTTTAGAACTGGCCGATAGCCTTCGCGAATCTACACATTGTATGGGTGGATCAGTTCATAATAAATGTACCAGTTAGAATTTAGACAAACTTTTATTTTCACTTTAAATAAAATAGGACAATACATATAAATATAAAATTGAGAATCATTAGTTTTTTATAGAAGGTAATATCACTTGTTATTATATATGGGTGATATCACTCAAGTTCTTTTAGTTTAAGATCTGTGGTCACAGCCTAGTTAGAAGTACCGAATCATTGCTAAAGTATCGCTCAACATTTTATATAGATATTATATTATTTTCCTGTATGACTACTACCCATGAAATGTCTTGGGTTCAGTACTCGGTAAGAAGGTACTATTACTAGACAAATGGTTAGACAAGGACATGATCAAATAAAGACCACACTCAACCTCCAGGTTTTTCCCCCCCCAATAAGTAGAAGTAAAATGCATCTTTAAGACCGAGTACTTATAAAGAAAATCACTTCTCTACATCTTTCATAATCATACATCAGTATTAATTACAATTTTTTTTAAAAAGTTAAAAGTTTTTAAATGACATAAGTTTGAATTTTTCAGAATGATTAATGTTATATTAGACTCCAATGTTATATTAGATTGCTGTTGATTTTTCAATACTTGTAGTATCTGGAATCTATTTTCATTGAATTTTGATAATATTTGGTTGATTTCTGCTTTTGTGAAAAAAGACTTTTAAACTTATTATAACTCACGGATATTTTAATGATATTTTTTCTTGAAATTGACATGCAATATGAAGTTTTTAGCATTAAATTTTATGTTTGACCAGAAATTAAAATTAAATCTTTAGATCTTACTTAATGAGGTACACTGGGCTGTTTTTAAAACAAATTCATAAATTTTGTTAGATCCAGTTGGAGTGAAGCCACCAACATTTTCTAATGACGATAAGGTGAATTCATTCGATAGAATTTTTGGATCTGATATTTCACTTATATGCCAAGCACAGGGTTACCCTTCTCCAACATTCAGGTAAGAAAGACTAGATCTGTGGCAGTCTTATTTGAATAAAATGTCATCTAGGTTGTGCGTTATTGTACTATAGTAGACAATCTTACTTGAATAGCCTGTGACAGTCTATTTCGAATGACCTGTGACAGTCTTATTTGAATAAAAGTAGTAGCCTTATTATGCGACAATCTGTGACATTTGAATCACCTGTATCAGTCTTATTTGAATAACAAGTCATTTATGTTGTACTTTAGTGTACAATATTAGACAGTCTAATTTGAATAACTTGTAAAAATATTATTATGTGACAGTCTGTGACAATTGAATGACTGCCTTATTTGAATAACTAGTTTTCTAGGTTGTGCATTACTAGACCGACTTTTACTCACTCAGAATTTCTATTAACAGTTCCCCATTTTTGGCCCAATTTAATAACAATCATTAGTTGTTTGTTTACATTAATTCTTACTGTTTGTCCTCCTTTGTGGACATATGGCCTCTTCTTTTTATAGAACCAGTTGGAGCTAAAGCACCTACTTTTCCTACCGAAACTAAAATATCATCGTTCATTCGTAATTCTGGCTCTACTTTTGACCTTCTTTGTCTGGCCCAAGGGTATCCTTTACCTTCGACAAGGTAACAAAACGTTCTGTTCATATCTTAAAATAGTATTGATATTTCTCAATAGTTGTATGTTTTGTAGGCTTCTATGGTCTATTATATTTTTTAGCATAAAAATCATTTAAAGGAAAAAAATTCAGCATATCTTTGCTCTTTCTTCCTTTCTCTTTCTTAAGAATATAACTTTCAGAGCCTACCAGTAATGTTATGCCTAAAGTACAAGGGAAAAGAAATTTAGGAGAAATTGTAATGTATCCTGAGAATTCGCCTATTTTTCTGCTATGTTCAGTTTCGGGATATCCAGTTCCTCTATATAGGTGAGTTCTTCTTTTATAGACCATAGTACATCATTTTGAGTAAATAATTACAGGATGCTCCCTGGCTATTTTTAAACAATATCTGGGCTGAGTAAAGGTACGTAAAAAAAGAAACAGATACCTTATAACACATATATTCACATAAGGACTTCAATGCTCCATATTTACTTCAATAATTCCAGGTATGGCTCATGGTTTTGTTAGGTTATCTTGCTATTATATTCTCATTAACAAGTTGTAATCGAAGAATATAAAGTGGAGCTTGTATGTAAATTTGGAAATGAATGATAAAAATGGTGCCAAGGCTTATTCAATGCACTGTATTGATTATTTAGTGTTAAATTATGAAATATGATTTATACATTTTTTTTTTCAAAATTTCTTTATTTTGATTTAAATAAAACTTATGTATCAAATCTATTAGTATGTGAAGTATCTAATTTGTTTTTTTACCAGCACGGAGAATTAGATGGCCATGATTATGGCACAACTTTATTTTCTTTATGAGTATGATTATGGTTATACTGATGTTACATATTCACATTTTACTACAGACATTTTTATTATTGTTATTGTCATTCCTTGTGATTATCTGTCTACTTTTTGATTAATTACTTTTTAATATTTTTTTTCTTTTTCTATTGGCGCAATGAGTCATTCAGGATTTTTGGCCTCTTTAACTCCTTTTCCAAATTAATATATCAAATCCATTCTTTTCCTTTTTTAATGTTCAACAACTTGAGGTTGGCTCCCATGTCATGAACTACTTCTATATCTTCTTGATAATCCTCCTCATAATGATAAACATGATTTTAAGCATATTGTATGATTTTTTAAAATCAATTTGTATAAATCTTTTATTTCTTAGTTAATCATTGTCTTCCATTTTCTGTTTTAATCAAAGGGTAAACAATGGGCTTTGAACTATAAATCCCTCATAAATGTTCCTCATTATCTTTAATTTTTTCTCATCTTTTGATTTTTTTGGTCACTGTCCACTTATGCATTTCACTACAATATGTTAAATCTCCAGATTTAGTAGTTTCGTAAACCAGAATTTTGAAACTTCTCAGCAATTTTGAAGACACGAAAATCAGCTGTTATTTGAACTCAGCTTTTTCTTCCAAAAACAAAGACAACTTAAATATAATAAGTTAGTATTAATTTTCAAATTGGTATTCTCCATCTTTTGATCTCTCCTCAACTCTCTTGAAATAACCTTATCATTGTTTTTCCTATTTTTGAATTCCTATCTTTGACACTACTTCATCGTTTACTTTAAATATTCTCAGTGGGAATTCACATTACAACTTCCTGTTTTCGTATTTTTATTGTACACTATTATATTTATTCATGATATCAATATTTTAATTTATGTAACTCCTATAAATTATTGTATATTTGTAATAAAAATACTTTGATTCAAATAGTTTTATATTTATTTTTATAATGCTGAATCTTTTATGGAACAAAAGCAAAATATTAAGATAACTAATCAGATGAATGAGTTACAAAGTATTGATGGTTTTTCTTATTATTTTTTTTTTAATATTTAATTCTTCTGAAAATCAGATGACAAAAATGTATAACTATATAATTACAATTATATTTGCTACTGATCAAATAATTTAGTCTTTTATTAATCAATTAATTTAGTAAAAATTCATTTTCCTTTTTAAATAGAAATCAAACTAGACATCTTTTTTTTTGTTTTATATATTTAATGTAAAGTAAAATAAGTAATCAATTTTTGACATTTTTTGTATATAATGAAGATGTCATCAAGTTATTTTTCACTGCTGTTTAAATCTTAAACATTTAATGTAATATTATTAGATGGTTTGAGTATAATAAATCAATATCTTGCTGTTTGGAATCCCTATATTTATAATTTCATGGTTCATAAATTACTTCCAGATACAGCTGTTTGTTCTTAATTATATATTTTTTATATTAGTTAAATGTTTATGTATGAGAATCCCCAAATGTCTTTATTTCTTTATTTTAAAAGAAAGTCCGGAATTGAACATGTTTGTAGCCAAACAAATCAATTAGGTTTTCTTGAATATAATAAATAAGTATTTATCAAATATGAAATAAAAAATATTTATTAAACTTTTTTTTTCATATATTTATCAGAAAAAAATCTTCAGTGTTCTGATATATTTCTTTTTAAGTCATAATAAATCAATGCTCTGTGTTTCACTTGTTCAGTATTTTTTATTATAGGCTTTTTTGTGAAATAATGTAATTTAAAAACTATTTCATTAAATTCATCATTCTTTTATTCTCTCATCTCATTTTTTTACCCTCCCCTGCTTCCTTGATAATAATTTGTTAAACATTCTAGAATCGTAAGTTAAAATCTTTATTAGGTACTCCCTATTTCAGTTATGTCATTTCTTTTCAGGTGGTACAAATTTGTCGAAGGAACTTCCAAAAAGCAGGCTGTCGTAATGAATGACCGAGTGAAGCAGGTCTCTGGAACACTTATCATCCGTGAAGCAAAAGTAGAAGATTCAGGAAAATATCTTTGTGTAGTTAATAACTCAGTTGGTGGTGAAAGTGTCGAAACAGTTCTTACAGTTACTGGTGAGTAATAAGTTATTTCTTCCTTAGAAGTAAAGTTTATAATATAATTGTATGTCCTTTATATGTTTAATCCATGTGATGATCCAGTTCTAATATCCTCTTCAGTTGTTTTCTTGTAATTAACCTTATTGTGTAATATTTTTGATGTTTACTTTGAATATATATATGTTTTCTTCACTTTATTTAATTATTTTAACATTAATTAATATGCTATATATGTATGTATAGTTGACCGTAAAAATTGATATATAGGGAGATGGTCAGGGTTGCGGTCAAAGGAGAAATAAAAATAGTGATGATATATAAATATCATGATATATAAATACGTAGTTGTTATCATTGTTTATTTATTATTCTTACTTTTCTTTGTA
>NW_027111958.1:1116270-1140553 GCF_000696795.3 Halyomorpha halys | reverse complement strand
AACCAGTCAAATTATTTCACTTTTACCACAATTTATACACTATATATTATATAACTGGTTTTATTTAAATAAAAATACCTGATGAATATATGAAAATAACTCAAGAAAAAAAAAAAAAAATTCAAATTGTTTCTTACAAAATAATTCAGTAATACATATATTTGCTTGAATATAGGTCGAATGACCCTAAATATAAATATTCCTTCCATTTTGAAATATTATTTTTAGAAAAATATGGGAAAACAATAAAGAAATCAATTTCTAAATTAAATTTACTTATCTAAAAAAGATATATACATGTTTAAACTATGTCCTAAGTTGAAAATTAAGATTTGAAATTAGAATATAAGTACCTAAACTTTTTAACCGAAATGGTTAATCAGTAGTTGCATTGAACATCCTTCTGATTTGCTCATTTCTAAGTAATAATTTTTTATTTTGGGGGGAAAATTTTTTCCCAAAATTTTCCAAATGGTATTACCATTTGTCGTGAACATATCAATCATTTCTGGCCTCTTTTGAACATATTCTTTCATCACATTTTTTTTTTTTTTTTAAATTTTCAACATCGAATCCTCATTTTACAAGAAAAAATTTCAGAGAAAAACCTTGACTTATATTCGGACATATAAAGTATTCCTTGAGTAATTTGTTTGAAAGTCATATAGTAGATTTGTTTGAAAGATTTAAAACAACACAATTCAGATTACTTTATTTTAGTAAAATAATTGATAAATAACATTTTGAAATAATTTGAATTGACCAAAAAATAAATCGTAAATTATTTGTTTTTATTCATATGAAATAATAATTATATCTTGAAAAAATTTTTAATGAAAGTTATATTTTTTTTTCAATCTATTTTGTCTCTTATATTAGTTACCCCGAAAATTAACGAATTTACATTTGGATCCTTGCCATTGGATGCTGAGAGTTTCGGAAGTCTGCAGTGTATTGTTGGAAGTGGGGATCTCCCCTTGAAAATTGAATGGGATTATCCTGGAAAGGAAGTTACAGATTCCGGAGTTTCAATTGCAAGGCTCGCTCCTCGAGTCAGCCTCCTAACGATACCCATCATCTTATCCAAACATGTCGGCAATTACTCTTGCATTGCTTCCAATGAGGCTGGATCTGATAGCTACACTACTCCGCTCATTGTAAATGGTTTGAGCTTTTATTATTGCTTACAGAATGGATAATGGGTTTGATCTTTTGTTAGTTGTTTTTGCACTTTTTTTTAACACTTTTATAGTTTGTTTCTGTTACCTTAATTTTTGTCCAGCTTCTCATTCATAAATATTTCATTTTTATTATAAACAACTTTATCATGGTCGTTTGTTTTTTTAGTGACATCAAATTTTAATTGATAATATTAAGAAAAAAAGATTAAGGGAAACTTGAACCTCATTAAGTTTACATTTTTTATATATAATAATATAAACTTATCAAAATTTTTATTTATATACATATATGTTTACATTTTTTCTAACATTCTGGTCTTTTCATTAATCATTTTTATCTGTACGCAGTCACTGTATAAAAATTATTTTCATGAAAAGTTAAAAGTGATATAAATCTCATTGTAAACTAAATTAACAGAGTTAAAGGTGAAATATGGTTGAAAAAAAATTGATTTTCATCTTCTTTTTTTTTTCTGGAGATAACATGAATTATGAACACTGAACACAAAAGGAACATGAATGATGAACACTAAATATGAATGGTGAATACAGAACATGAATGGTGCACACCGAATATAAATGGTGAACACTGAAAATAAATGGTGAATACTGAACAGTAAATGAATATAAATATTGAACACTAAACACATAATTAACATGAATGATGAACAACTAACACAAAATGAACATGAATGGTGAACATCTAACATAAAATGAACATGAATGATGAAAACGGAACTAAATGGTGAACAACGAACCCAAAATGAACTTAAATGATGAATATTAGACACTAAACCCTCAGTAACATTGAACACAACACAAAATAAACTCTGAGATGATAAACAGCTGGAAAAAGTAGAATGTTAAATTAATTCATACAAGTGCTTCTAAGAATTGAGCAATTGAACATAGTTTATATATTGTGACTGGGCTAAAGATAAAAATGTTCGAAAATAGCGAGTGAAAAAGCCAAAACATTGCAAGAATGTAAAATATAGCTAACGAGATGTTCAGTGGTGCAGTTAGCAGATTAGTAAAACAATAATGAAACTTATTTGTTTTAATTACTACTCCATTGATCACACTCCTGACTATCTTCTTCTCATTTTGACAATAAACACATTATTTTAAAATACATAGTATAAAAAAAAAAAAAATAATAACAAATGTTTTTATTACTATAGATATAAAAAATTCAGCCTTAACATGGTAAAAGTTTCCCTTAATCTTTTTGATTAATATTATATATTTCATTTTTTGAAAACCCTCTTGATAGTTTATTGTACCTAAACTGGTAATTTAAAATAATTACATTAGATTATTTATTTACCTTGAAAATTTATACTTCCTTTAGTCATTTCTCTTTTTTAAAAACCTTATTTTCAATTTTACCATAGTTTTGCCCCATATAATCCCATTCTCATTGGAAGAGGAGTTGAATAACGGCGAGGATGCACAGTTGAATTGCTATGTCTCCAAAGGAGATAAACCTTTGAATATTAGTTGGCTTTTTAATGGAGAAAAATTAAAGTCCGATTCAGAATTTTCTACTACAAGATTAGGAGAAAAGTCCAGTATTTTGATGATAACATCCGCTACAGCCGCAGATTCAGGCAACTATACATGCGTCGCTAGTAACAGAGCTGGAACTTCAAGTTACACTACGTCCATTTCGGTCAAGGGTACTATAAACTTGTTGATCTGCATTAGTTGGTTGCTAGGATTATGATGCCTGCTGTAACTTATTAAACATTTTCATGAATTCCTGAATTTTGAAATAATAAAAATTTTTTTGAACATTGTTTAAAATAACATAACCTCCTTTCCTTATTACCTTTATTTAAATTTTTTCCACTCGATTTCCCTCTTTAGTTGAAAGATTAATTAAATACAATTATTTAGGTATTTTATTCCTATTATTATAGGTTTATTTTTTTGCTTGTCCTGAATCCGATATATGCACATTTTATTTTTTTTTTCATCAGTTCAGCCGCATATAAATCCATTTCATGTGGAAGATGAAGTGAATAATGGTGACAGTGTTCAACTTCAGTGCCATGTTTCAAAAGGTGATAGACCTCTAAGTATATCTTGGAGTTTTCATGGTGAAGAACTCTCTTCACATATGGGTATCGAAACTACAAAGGTAGGCGACAGGTCTAGTGTCCTTATTATCACTTCAGCGATGGCAGCCCATTCCGGGAACTATACTTGCACAGCAACGAATCGTGCTGGTTCTACCAACTACACCACGTCTATTTTTGTTAATGGTATTATTGTCATTAATAAGCTCTTTTGTTTTTCTTTTATTAATTTTTATTTTCTCCTCTCACTTCCTGCGTCCAGAAGTTCCACTACTAGGATAGTTTTTAAAGATTAGTTTAAAGTAATTACGGAAGCAAATTTATTTTACTTAGTACTTTGTCTTGATTCATATAGTGAGACCTCACATCGTGCCATTTGCCTTTGAGGAAAAGAATTTTGCCGGAGAAACTGTGCAGATTACATGCTTTGTACCAAAAGGTGATTCGCCTCTGCATATTTCATGGGCTTTTGACCATGAAGAACTTTCATCCCGATTAGGAATTTCGACCTCACGTGTTGGAGAGAGAACAAGTATAATGATGATAGAGAATTTGATGTCAACAAACTCAGGCAACTACACTTGTACAGCTGAAAATCAAGCAGGGAAAACAAATTTTACAGCTGAACTTGTTGTTTCTGGTTAGAATTTAAAAAAATCTAAATTAAGAAAGGAAATCAATTCAGCATGTGCTTTTGTTTGATGAGCCTATATTACCTTACCCCTATCCATAGTATTTTTGTACTTTGTTATATGGTAGATATCATTTTGATTTTATCATCTCGTAGATTCCATGGCGGAATAGGAGGATTTCATGAGGTATTGTTCATGTTCAGTTCGTCTATTTTAATTAGGAAATTTTTTAAATATATTTTGTCCACCATTTGCTTCTTATAAAAGTTGTAATCGTTTAAATTTGCTTCTCAGTATTACCACACATCAATCCTTTTGACTTGGATGATGAAGTGAATAATGGTGACAGTGTTCAGCTTAATTGTCATGTGTCTAAAGGAGACAAACCTTTAACTATTAGTTGGAGTTTCCATGGTGAAGAATTGTCTTCCCACATGGGCATTGAAACCGCCAAATGGGGCGATAGATCAAGTATATTGACGATAACTTCAGCGATGGCAGCACACTCGGGCAACTATACTTGTACTGCTACGAATCGTGCTGGTTCCACAAACTACACAACTTCTATTCATGTAAATGGTACTATAATTTTTTTTTCCAATTTTCTTTTAATTTCTTTTTTTTATCTAGCCTATTTTTCACAATTGCAAATCCCTTTAAATCTGTTCAAGGTATAAATTTCAAATTTAAAAAATAATATTGTTACAGTTTTTCTTTGGCAGTTAACATCAGAATTTCCTTTTCCTTCTTATAGTACTGCCATATATTGTGCCTTTTCAATTCGAGGAGAATCTTTTCGCTGGAGAATCGGTTCAGATAACCTGCTATGTTTCGAAAGGTGATACGCCTTTAAAACTTTCCTGGATATTTCATGGCGAAGACTTATCAACGCATATGGGAATGACAACTTCGAGGATTGGAGAGAGAACAAGCTTACTCACTATAGATTCTCTCATGTCTGCTCATTCGGGCAACTACACATGCAAAGCTGAAAATCGCGCTGGGACTGTTGATTTTACAGCTCCTATGACTGTTTCTGGTTAGATTTTGGTCTCTTGTAAAGTCAAAATTTAAGCATGTTTTCAAAATTCCATTTCCTTTCCTTTCTCCATCATTTCATTGTACATTACACTTATTAGTTTTATTCACTGGCACCTATTTACATTTATTTTACCATTACTTTTTTATTATTTTTTTAAAGTCAATAGGATGGGTCAAGCATAATTTACTTTTTACTAGTAAATTAGACTTTCACTAATTACAATTCATAAAAAACAGTCCTCATTAATGTATATAGTGAATTATACTAGTGAATCCAATAAATGATTAAGTGATTTATATTTTAGGAAGATGATCCAGGCAGTGATCAAAAATGGATTCTCAAATATTAAAGAAACTATTTATTTGAGACCAATTTTTTCAAACCATGTTTCAAGTCTTCTTCGGGGCTGAATAACACGATATAAAACTTCGTAAAATACGGCAAGATTATAAAGTATGAAACATTGTGAAATGTCTTACCACATTGAATGAGAAAGAAAATAATATAATGAAATGAAAATGAACGGAGTAAATTAAATGTAATTGATATGAATAAATAAAAATATAAATAGCGAACAGAGTAATTAATAATAAAACTTAAAATGTGCCAACGAAGTAATAAAATAAATTGAATTTGTTTCACCTTCTGACCTTTCATATTACAAATCTTGTTTGTTTTTTTATTATTCTGTTTATAAGTAATGAATATTGACTGAACATTGTAGTGTTGTATATCTTAAAATCGTTGACTTGCTCAACAATACTGAGACAAGTTGCTGAAGAGAATGCAGAATCCCTTAAATGTTCAAGATGCAAATATATAATCCAAGTAACATCATATCTTAAATTTGGCATAAAAACAAGTTATGATAAAAAAAAAAAATTGATAATAATAAAATGATTATTAAAAGTTATAACTTAAGAAGTAAAATTAACAGGGAGAAAAGTAGTAATTGGGGAGGAAATTTGGTATTAATATTGTGGGTTGATAAGTGAATAATGGAGATGAATGAAAGTAGTGAAGGAAATAAATAGAAGAATGGAGCTTACCTCAGTGAGCTGTGAAATAAGAAACAAAGTGATAATAGTGGGAAATGCCATTGATATAATAAATATAATTAAGGCATCATAAATATATGAAATAGTATAATTAGAAAATATTAAAACTATCAAATAAAATTAAATAATAAGTAAAATTATACAGTTTATGCAAAATAAATTATTTAAAATTTTAGGTGTATAATAATAAAATAAGAGTATAAATATTAGTAAGGTTAGAATATGTAACATTTGTAACAGCTTCCCTCCCTCTCTACTACCTTTCTTCCTTTTGATTTTATTACTTTCAATAATCATTTCATTTATTATCATTACAGTTGTACATTTTTAATTTTATTATTCATTACTTGATCTGTGATTTATATGTTATTCTATTCATTTAATTTTCTTTTAATTTACTCTGTTCAGTTTTATATCATGTTATTATTTTCTTTCTCACTTTATAATCTGATTATATTTTACAATGTTTCGTTTGTTGTTTATTCAGTCCTGAAGAAGACCAGCCATTTTGGTTTCAAATAAATAGTTTCTGTACTGTTTGTGTACCCCCTTTTTGACCTCTATCTAGACAATCTTTCTTAAATTTTACATGGGCAACTAATAATATTCCAATACAATTTATATTTAAGGAAATATTCTCGTGTCAGGAATGGTTTTTTAAAAAAAATAAAATTGTCATTTTATAATATTAATAAATTTTTTGGCAGTTTTACCGCACATAATACCATTTGGTATTGATGAAGAGATAAATAACGGAGATAGCATTCAGTTGAATTGCCATGTCTCAAAAGGAGACGTACCTTTGCAAATAGTTTGGAATTTCAACGGTCACCTATTAGACAATCCATCTGTTTCGGGAGTGACGACTACCAAGATCGGTGGAAGGACAAGCCTCCTAACAATATCCTCGGCACAGGCCACAAACTCTGGAAATTACACCTGCTCTGCATCAAATTCTGCAGGAACTATTAATTTTACAACGACCGTATATGTCAATGGTATTTGCCTGCCTTCTAAATAGATGTTAAATGTTATATTTTGAAAACTAATCTTTTTCTCAATTATGAAACATTTACCAGTCATTTTAACCCTTCCTTTGACCTATATCTTCCATTCATAAATATGTGCCTATTTTTTTCTGAAAAAATATATTTAGCTGATTTTAGTGTTCCTTTTTATTTTGTTTTCATCACTCCATATTTTATTTGCTTTTCTGCATTTTTTTTTTTCTGTCCAATTAGTATACAACTGCCAAGTTTAAGTTTCTTCATAATGCTATGTAATTTTTATACAGTTCGCCCTTATATCAACCCATTTACATTCGAGGAGAACACTTATGCTGGGGAAATAGTGCAGGTATATTGCTTTGCGTCTAGAGGTGACACTCCTCTCAAGTTATCATGGAACTTTCATGGCGAGGACCTGTCCTCCCATATGGGCATGTCGACTTCACGCATAGGAGATCGCACTAGTTTACTCACTATTAACCCAGCTATGGCTGCCCATTCAGGAAATTATACTTGTACTGCTGAAAATGCTGCAGGATCTTCTGAATACACTGCGACACTTTTGGTTTCCGGTTAGGAACCGATGTTAATACGTTATTTAAAGTCTGAAAATGTTCTTATAGATTAGAGAACCATTTAGGAAAGGGCATGCAGTTGGATCATTCAACCCTTCTTGAGAGTTGTATTATTGATTATATATTTCTTGCTTTATGTGTGTGCATATAGCATGAACGTTTAATTGGTCCTTCTGAAGTAAAAGTAAGAGTAATGTTTTTAACTTAGCTTTTATTTATTTTATTTTTTTTAGTTCCACATAGACTTAAAAAAAAAAAAATGTATTTCTTTTCAATTTTAGGGTTATGATCATCTTCAGCGTTGATAAAAAAAAAAATATTACTATAAAAACTTTACTGTGGTTATTCGTTTCTTTTATGCGATTCATTTTTAGTATATAATATTAATCAAAAGGATTAAGGGAAATTTGAACCACATTAAGTTTAGATTTTTTTTATAAATAATAATAAAAACTCATTATCAAAATTTTATTTTATATATTAATAACTTTTTTCTTGACAGTTAATAATATATTTTTTGAGGATCTTAATTTCTTAACTAATTATTTATGTACATTTTAGTGTTTAATAATTAGTTAAGAATATCCTTTTTTTCTAACAAAAAAAAAAAATTGATTGTTCTTTCACTGTACGGCATGAATATGAGAACAATAAAATTTGAAAATGTCACCAAATTATAGTTGTTTAGTATTTGAACAACTTAATTGTAGTAATTGAAACCAAGTGATGGTGATAATAATATTTTTTACATTTTAAAATCTTATTTTAAATGCAAAGAATTAAATAAATTAAATAAAAAATAAAATTTTTAACATTGTTAAAAATTTACTAGGAGCGCCAAAAACTTTGCAATAGAATAATAAATTCTGAAAATGGAGGATCAATCCTCAAGACGTTAAATGAAATTAAAATTTATTTTTAAAATAAAAGTTTATTAATCTGGAGGTTAAATTGCCATAAGTTCTTAATATTAATTTATAATTGACTTCTAATATGTAGAAGAAGAATAAATAAAAATTGTGTTAATTTAGAAATTCTAAACTAATGTATAATTGATCTACTTTGCAGTTAAACCGCAACTGCAACCATTTACTTTTGGTAGCGCACCCCTTAATACGGGTGCAGTTGTCATATTGCCTTGTACGCTAGCTGCAGCTGATCGGCCTGTTACGCTACAGTGGTTGTTAAACGGGCAGGAGATACCCGAATACTTAGGGATAAAGATTACTGAATTAGGAGACGCTTCATCCATCCTGTCCATCAGCTCTGTCACGGCACAACATGCAGGAGAATACTCGTGCATTGCAAAAAATGAGGCAGGAATGGATGAACACTCATCTGTTCTTGTTGTGAATGGTATCTTGATTGTCTCCGTTCGTAGCTGTATTTTGTTTTTTTATATATACAATTTTTTTTTTCATATTTTCTTTAAGTGTTGTGAACCTTTTTACTTTCCCCTCCTATTTTTGTCAATTTGTCCAAAATCGGATTTATAAACAATTTTTAATTAGGAAGACCAGAATATATGTATATTAAATTTGCATTATTATATATATATTATTTTTATAGGAGATTGTTCGGTTGTCAGTTGAAAATAATATAAAAAATAGTAGAAAACTATTTGATGAACGCTAATTTTTCAAAAGAAAGAAAAATTTATTAACAATATATTTCTTTCACCTATGTTTAGATTTTACCCCTCTTGCCAGTCCTTAGTCATTGTTAAAAGAGGCTTTGTCTGTTCTCTATATTTTATTTTTTTCATTATATATCTTTCTTTTTATTTAGTTTACATTTGTTTTGTATTTTATATTGTATGATTGATGAGTATCATTTTTAATTTGTATCTAATTACATCCTTCGTCTTATTTGTAACTTTTAGTCCTGTTGATTTCTTAAATACAGTGGAACCTCGCTATAATCTGAATTTTGGGAAAATAAATCACCTATGTAATAGTATAGCGATGATAAAAAAATTAAACCATTTGAAGAACTAAACACGTATATACGTTTTATTAAAAAAAAATATCGTTTAGGAAAGGAACTGAATTCAAAATGTAAGTTTTATTAATCATCATGAGCAAGAAGCAGTTGCCATCTATGGGCGAGCATACTAACCAGAAGCCAGCTTACTTGAAATCCAAGAGAACAAAGTCGAGTGAGAGAGCAGAAGAGCTGAGCTCAGGATTAGATAAGTTTCTTTGTATTAAAAGGAATTTTATTATAAGTGACTAAGTTCACACCAAAATAAAGTAGAGAGAGTGAGAAGAGGATGAAGGACATGGAAGAAATCAAATAAGACTTCTAATGCACACTTCACAGAGAATTTCAATAATCACATAAATCCATTGTGCTCAAAAGCTCATCTTACAAATTAAAACTGTACAGTTGTTACAGTTCAATTGACAATTTATACCCCTCTATCCAAGGCTAAAAGACCTTGATTACACCAAGCACTTTGTCGATTTGCGCATTGTTCTAATTTCTTCTTCACTGTCTTTCTCTTCAATTATTTGTTTAACAGGTACACTTTTGCTTACGATATCCTCCACATTGATAAGAACATTGTTTGGATCAGCCTACAGTCAATCCAGGTTCATCAAGGATGGTACCAAGCGTACGCACTTGATTATTATTTCCAAATATTTGAAGATTGTTAAATTCAGTTTAACAAAAAATAAATAAAAGTAAAATATTATCATCTCATTTCCAGATTAATCAGAACTTGATCCACATTATATCTGGAATATATAACAAGCTGTGTTATAAGGAGGGTCCACTGTAGATCTTTACCTTCCTTCATTGTTTTTATTTTATCAAATTTAAGATATTTCTTTATTTTGTGTAGCTTTATTTTAAATATTATATTCATTCTATTTATTTTTATAATTCTGTTCTTCTTTGTATCTTGTCTTTGTAATACTGAAAGAGGTCTACTATGTGGGCTGAAATTTTAGGATTTATTTAATAGTTTTATATTATTTTTTGTTTTAATTTTCACTGCCATCCTCACCTTCTAGCTTAATTATTACTTCAACTTCTCAATATTTCATTTTTTTTTTTGTTTTAATGAGAAATCAATTAAATCCAGATTATATGATTCAATCAAATATGCTTATAGTTGCACCAAAGGTAGCTCCTTTCTCTTTTGGAAGCGATCCTTACGAAGCTGGACAATTCGCTTCGTTAACTTGTTCAGTCACTCAAGGAGACCTTCCGCTAAATATAACTTGGGAATATAATAACAAAACTATCGACGCGAATAGTGACATCGTTGTTATGCCTGCTGGTAGACGGATGAGTACACTTTCTATCGAGTCAGTGTCCGGCCGTCATGCTGGACTTTATTCATGTATTGGAGTAAACAGAGCAGGAAAAGATGTTCATTCGTCGGAACTTCTAGTCAATGGTTTGTCTTTTGCTCAGTAAATGTGCATGTACATATTACACTTGCCACTCTATAACATTTTCCCTCTATTTCATAACCCTATATGCTCATAATTGGGCTGTTTAATAAAAATTTCCGTTCTATAAACAGAATTCCTTTAAATTAATTTTGAAAAAACAGAGTTGAAATTAAGTTCCATTGGAGAATCGTTCATTAAAATTTAATTATTGTAGGAAGATAGTCCAGGTGGTGGTCAAGAAAGGTACTCAAATAGCAGAAAAACTATTAGTAACCAATGTTTCGCCCCACTTTCCAGGGCGTCATCTGGGATAAATGAGAATAAGATATAAACATTGTGAAATAAGATAATAATATTAAATTGCATAAATAGTTGTATAAAAAGTGGAGTGAAACATTGTATACTATTAAATATTTCTTCCTGCTATGTGTGTTCCTTTTTTTACCTCTACCCAGATTATCTTTCTACGATTAATTAAATACGGTCAACTAATAATCTAACAAAAATAAATTATTTAAATAAACCAAATATTTATTAAGTAAGATTATTTATTAAGTATTAACAAATATACTGTTTTATATAGTTTGTCATTATTAATTAATATTCTAGTTTTCTATTTATTATAACGACTGATGTTTTTAAGTTCATGTTCCAGCAAAATGGATTTAAGTAAATAAAAAAGATAAAGATAAATAAACATTGAATTTTGCCAACATATTTAAAATTTTATGTTGAGATCCATACAACTACTTGAAAATTGAATAGACTTGCATTATCAATGGCTTATATGAATATTAAAAAAGAAAATCTTCCCGTATAACATTTGAATTTGTTCCATGTTATAGTTATTTGATCAATCCAAGAAATATCTAGGGCTCATTGGTTTTTGAAGAAAAGAAGGTATTTACTCGTTTTTACTTCAAATTGTTTTCTGGAAAAAGTTTGACAACTTCATTAGATTTTTTTTTATCTCTAATCGCCAAAGTTTTGTTATATTTTCCGAATTGAATTCTTTTATTATTCTTTTGTTTAATTTTTCCTATTTAAGATAACTCGTTGGAAATTTTCTGGTACCATTTAAGTGGTTTACTTTGCAAATTTGCTTCTTAAACATAAAGAGAATTCTGATGACTTGAAGATAGCAATTCACTGGACAAATGTATGTAGAAAACTAACGATGGTATCAGCATCGAACCTTCTGGTTCGCTGCGCCTTTATTATCATTATTATTATTATTAAAATCGCAATAATCTTTATCCTTGAAGAAGGAGCAATCTATCTATAATTGTTTGAGACTCAGTGTTTAACAGAAGAAGAAAGAAAAATACCAGAAAACCTGTGTTAATTTTCAACATTACTTTTCAACCACCAAGTGGAAGGTATAGTTCTCCTCTTTCCCTCCCAACCCTTTCACCCCTTTTACTACCACTGGTAGGCCACACTCAGCAATAAGAAACTTTTGACATTCTTAGAGCAATGTTATCCCTTATGGAAAAATGTAATCCACTTCAAAGGTATTGGTGAATGATAATCTTCAGATTGAATTTTGTTCTTATGTCTTTGATAAATTATTAATCTTTCTTTATTTTTTTTTAAACACAGTTGCTCCTAAAATGCTCCCTTTTACATTTGGTGATGAACAGTATGAAAAAGGGCAAAGTGTTTCAACACAATGTTCTGTAACATCTGGCGATCTGCCAATTAACATCACATGGCATTTTAACAATAAGCCATTAACTTCTAAGGACGTTACCATTTCTTCTATTGGAAGAAGAGCTAGCGCTATTAGCATAGACCAAGTGTCTTGGGAACATGTCGGAAATTACACTTGTATAGGAGAGAACAGGGCAGGAAAAGCGTCTTTTTCTGCAGAACTTTTTGTTAATGGTTTGTTTAGCGAAACATATTATTTGTGCAGCTTTTTTATTTCTTTAAATGTACTTTTCTTATTCCTTCCCACTAATTACCTTTTTCCTGTTTTATTCACCTGATGTTAAATTGTAAACCTCAAGAAGTAGATGGATAAAGTGTTAAAATATTTATTCAAATTTATTTATGTTTTTATTGAAGTATTCGTTCATAAAATTTATAACCCTTTGTTATAGATTGGAATTAAATAATTCAAAAATTTGTCATGTTTAGATTTCAGAAATAATTTAGATTGAAGTATGGATTAGTTTATATTTTATTATTTATTTAATAGTTGCTCCAAAATTGATGCCGTTCTCATTTGGAGGAAAATCATTGCAAGAAGGTACTTCGACCACCCTCCAGTGTACTGTCTCAGAAGGGGATTTGCCATTACATATAGTCTGGCTCTTTAACGGTCAGGAACTAGAGGAATCTGACACAGTATCGGTTTCCAAACTCGGGCGGCGAGGAAGTGCTTTGATAATTGATTCGTTGACTTCAAAAAATGTTGGAAATTACACCTGCCTTGTAAAAAATCCTGCTGGATCACAAAGCTATACTGCCCCTCTTTTTGTTAATGGTTTGAGCTATAAATGTTTATTAGCTATCTAAATGTTAGAAGTATTTTCGTTATCTTTTGTTTTGTTTTTTTCTTATTTTGTTTACTTTTTAGTAATCCCAATTTCCTCTGTTCCTCAAAAAACAAATCCATTTTATAGTATAAAACACTGATTTCATATTTACAGTCCCGCCCGAAATCGCTCCGATGGTGTCAGAAGTCATTGCAACTCCTGGTGATCAGTTTCATTTAAGTTGTATCGCGGCTAAAGGTGATTCTCCATACACGCTAACATGGACATATAATGGAAATCACATGAACATGCCAAATATGCCGCCAGGTGTGTCGTTTGTAAGATTAGGAAAAGTACCAAGCATTCTTATGATTCCAATAATTTCGCCTCTGCATAGGGGAAAATACACTTGTAAAATTGAAAATGCTGCTGGAAGTACAAATCATACAACGCAATTGATCGTCAACGGCATGTAATTTTGTTTATTATTATTACATTTTTTATCTCACATCACAAGTGACTAACAAATAGATTAAGAAACAAAGCAACTTAACAAGATCACGCTAACTTAACTGAGGTAAAAGGCTAAAATAATGCTTCGGTTTGGTTTGTGTTTTGTGTGTTTTAATGTTACAGTCTAGTTGTTCCTAATTAAACAATATTATTAAAGTAATTGATAAAATAGATAATGGAACAAAATTATATAACCAAATACCATCCAACTATGAATGATGAGATATAATACTTGAGATCTTTTAGTTTTGTATAAAAAATTATAGTCAGCCTTATGTGAATAACTGAGTAGCAGTACATAATGAAAGATTTTTACATTGCTTAGATCTTCAAAATAACTGTAAACTTTTTTTTTTCAATTTGGCTGTATTGACGTATAGGTATCAGGATTTATTTTCGAATCTTTCTGAAAGTAAACCTCAAAATTTAAAAATAAATTCGCTTTAATTTTTGTTTCCTATAACATTCTATTTTTCATCATACTGATTGCTGAAAATGTACTCTATAATGACACAGTTAAGTTTTGGTATTATATAATATGAAATAATCTTCTAAACATTTGTATTTTCATTCTCAATATTAAAAATCTTCTTTAGTAGCTTTTGGGCCAATCTGAATTTTTTTTTTTTATGATGGTTCATTTGTAAAAAAAAATTAATATTTACTTTGTATATATATTTTGATTCCTTAAAAACTTTTTTTCGTCACAGTCATGTTTTTATATCTTAAGTCTAATTTGTTTTTGTTTTCTGTTCTAATAAATGTTCATATTGTTAGCATTGTTTCTTAAAGTTGAAAGTTAAATTATTAATGTGAACTGAAGTCTTATTATACGACTTATTTCATTTCTTTCTTTCTTTTTTTTTTAATTGACAGTGATACCACGTTTAATGCCGTTTTCTTTTGGCGAATCTCCGATTTTTGCCGGGCAGTCAATTCAAGTAATTTGTTCAGTTACTGAAGGAGATCCTCCATTAACAATTAGATGGACCTTCGAAAATGAAAACATTGTGGACGAAATGGGGATTTCAACAACTAATATAGGAATGAAAAGCAGCATTCTTTCAATAGATTCAGTCACTTTTGAACATTCTGGGAAGTACACATGCTATGCTGAAAATAGGGCTGGTATAGTCGAATATTCTGCTATGTTAAAAATAAATGGTAAACATTTACTCAACAATAGTAGTTAATTGGTTGGTTGCATCACATACATTTTTCCATTTTTTTTTTTTCACCTTTTTCTTTTCTTTTTTTCCTTACATGATTTTTCACATTTTATTTTGTTTTTGTAATTTTGCCTTTTGATCATACCCTTTGCATTACTGATTGGGAAAGAAAAACAACCCTTATTAAGCGCTATTTTTTATTTTATTTTTTTTTTTGTAATTGTTATATAGACTTTTTTTTTTCATAGTTCTTCCAAAAATAATTCCATTTGGTTTTGGCGCTTCTCCAATATTTGCTGGACAACCCATCCAGGTTACATGTTTGGTAATGGAAGGAGATTCTCCACTTAGTATTACGTGGAGTTTTAACACAAAAGAGATTCCCGAAAATGGTGACGTAACTACGATTCGAGCTAGGGATAATTTGAGTATGATGTTAATTGACGCGGCAAAGGCACACCATACCGGTACCTACACTTGTTCTGTTAAGAATCCTGCTGGAATGTCAAATTATTCTGCCGACCTGAAGATCAATGGTAACCAAAGAATGGAGTTATTCACCGATCGTTTTATAATTTTTTTTTCAAATCATTGCACTTTCCTTACCTTCAACATGCCTTTTCATGATTCCTTGATATGACATTTTCACTGCATCATTTATCTTGTCGAAGATAGTGGGAAAATAAAGGATTTTTTGGAATCTTATAAATCAAAGATATTTTCTAGTTTTTTTAAAAAAATTTTAGATGTCTTTTTTTGGTCTTTTAATGTATTTAAGTTTGACTTGAACAAAGAGATAACAAGATTAATGAGATAAAAACTCTTTGTCTAACAGTGCTACCTAAGATCTTGCCATTTACTTTTGGTGAATCACCTATGTTCGCTGGGCAAGCTGCCCAAGTAACCTGCTTAGTATCAGAGGGAGATTCTCCTCTAGACATCTCCTGGGGATTTAGCAAGGGAAGCAACTTCGATGATCTGGGAATTCTTGTTAACAAATTTGGAAAGAAGGGATCCACTTTATTTATAGAATCAATCTCTTCTCAACACCAAGGGAATTACACTTGTTTTGCAAAAAATCCTGCTGGAGTTGTTACCTATTCCGCCCACCTTGAAATCCATGGTAATATTCCCTCTTTACGAGTGTGAACCTTGCTGAATTTTCCTTTACAGCATGCCGATCCAAAGTTTTGCTTAAGTACCTTTACAGATAAAATTTCTCTCAGCATAATAGGTTTTATTTTTATTTTTTATTCTTAAAATGATACAACTATTACACCACCTATAATTATTATTGCTTCAAAATTGATATATAGATAAATATTTTTTAAAAATTTTTTAATTGTACATAAATAAATAATGGTCTGAATATATTTGACATGACACATTTATAACGCCTTGAAGGATGTTATTTCTTCAGTTCTTCCCCGGATTGATCCTTTCTCATTTGGTGAATCCCCGATATTTGCCGGAGAGTCTGCACAAGTGAACTGCTTCGCTTCACAAGGAGACTTACCGATGGAAATATTCTGGAGTTTCAATGGGGAAACGGATTTGTCCTCTTTTGGGGTTACAACAATGAATGCTGGGAAAAGAGGCAAAATGCTCCTTATCGAATCTGTTGCTTCTATTAATAGAGGGCAGTACAACTGTACCGCTAAGAATTTAGCTGGCTCTACGACGTTTTCTGCATATCTTGAGATACATGGTAAACCTTGTCATGTTTTGTTGTAATAATATTTAATCAGTTTCTTGGAGAGACACTTCCCTTGGCTTTGGTGTTCTTCCATTCCTCATTGAAGACTTTTTTTGTCTTGTGCCACTTGATTACAGATTTTTAACTAAAGCTTTTGCATTTTTATTGTCATGTTAAAAGTCTTTATTATTGAGCTCTTGATATTTTTTTTTTCATTTAAATTATTTTTTTTGTTGAAAAAGAAGTAATTTTTTGATTTGTTTAAAAGAAAAGTAAAATGTATTTTAAAAAAAATAATTTTCGCAGATTTGCCACAAATAGAGCCATTCATATTCAATAAAAACGGTGTTGTAAGCGGTGGATTGAGCATTCGTGTGATGTGCACCGTCCTAGCAGGCGATTTTCCAATGGAGATTATGTGGTACAAAGACAATGAAAGGATTTATGATACCAAAGACAGAAGAATACAGCACATTGACGAATCAACTGTTATTCTATCCCTAGCCCATCTTTCACTAAACGATACTGGAAATTACACGTGTTTAGCTCAAAATGTTGCCGGAAACACCTCTTACACCTCTCCACTTTTAGTCAAGGGTGCTTAAAATACATTCAAACCTAGCTATTCTGCATGTTTAGGGTTTCTGTAGTTGGTATATACCTATGGGATGTCCTACGGCATTATTACATTCATGGAATTTGATAAGTTTTCCGATGTTGTTTTTATTTGTCTTGATAAAACCATAAGTAGTCATCTCGTCAATCATTCTTAAAGTAATATTATTTTTATCGATAATCCAAATGAAAAAAATATACTTACTGAAAGAACTGAAGTAAAATAGAACTTTTTTTTTTTTAATATTCCTAATTTTCTTATGTTTATAGTTACAATTTTTTCAGCTGACATGTGTAGGTGCTAGATTTGCTTTGTAATATAAATTACCATCGTAAAAATCACCACCTTGTCTGTCATATCAAGGCTTGATAATTTTTGATTTGGCAGATAAATTTTGGTATGCTTGTAAACTCTCCAATTGCTTTGTTTATATTCTAATTTGGCCAAAAATAAGTTTATATTCCTTTCTTCTTTTTTTTTTCTTTATTTTAAAAGTTTTAATGTTTTAAATAGACTTTATATAAAGAAATATCGAAAACTTTTGACTTAGGAAGCCGTAAGAATTTACCCGTTTTTTAATGATAAATTTAAACAAAATAAAACGTCTTTATGTTTTAAATAATTTTTTTCTGGCATATATTTCCCTCTTACTCCTTTCCTCTCTGAAGCCAGAGCTTTTTTTCATTATTTTATTTCTTTAACGGATACATAAAACCCTTATTCCTTACCCTACCTTTGCACTTTTTATTGTTTTAATTAACTTTTGTTTCTATGTCGCATGTAATTTAAATGCATGGTAAATGTTCATTATTTTTAAATTATTTTTATGTTGCTGTTTAAGTTGTATCATAAGCCTATAATGCACGACCCTTTTGAGCTTCTTAATTATTGCAAGCACTCACTGCTTATATTGATATTGCATGTTATTATTATTTATTATTTATTTATAAAATGCCTGGTTCTGATTTATTCTGAAGTTTCTTTTTCACAAAATTCAATTGATTTATTAAGCTTAAAAAACATATATATAGTTCTATTCACGAGATAAGGTAAATCAAGTGAACAAGAAAACGTGCACTACAGGTTTAGTGAAATTCTTTTTATGAAACGGCTCCACAGCTTTCACCACCAAAAAAGATGAAAGCTGTGGAGCTCCTTTAAATAGAGAATGCTACTCAACCCGTCGTTAACAATTTCTGTTTACTTAATTAATTGGGACATTTTGAATCAGGTTTTCAACCCAATAAAATATAAAGGTGGAAAACCTTTTTTAAATCACTCATTATCTGTCCATATACGGAATTAGGGAGTTCTTTTTCAGATTTTCGATTTGTATTTCTGTTATATCTATCAGATACATAAAAAAAATAAAACCAACAATTTTTTTTGTTAGTTGATGCTTTATAATTCTAAGATGTGTTTAAATGTCCGATAAAACAGTAAAATTGTACATTTTTCAGCTTACTTTGATTTGCGATTTTAAATGTCCCAATTTAGTGTTTAGTTAAAATAAAACTAGACTGTTTTTGATAAACCTTTCGTAAAAAAAAAAAATTCAAATTTTCCTCTTATTCAGATATTAACTATATTTGAATTTAAAAAAACAATAAATCAGAATCAGCCTTATTATTATTATTTGTTGAAAACATTTTCCTGATACAAATGTCTTCAATTTTAAAAATTTTATTGTTAAATATGATTATCACAGTATAGAAAAATTTCCCGAATCCCTGAGGATTGTTTCTGAAGGGATTAGATAATGAACTGATTATTTAATTATGTATAATAACTGTTGGTTTTATTAATTTAACACTCTTGGTGCGGTCATGATGTTGTGAATATTTTTTCTTTGTATTTTATATTGATGTATTTAATTACTACGTTTTTGATAATTTTTTGAGAAAAAAAATTAAGTGATTGGCACGAATTCCTCCTATACATGAGGAAATTCCACTTGCTACAATTATAATTAACATTTTAAAATAAAGATATAGCATAAAAATATATTTGAATAGACAAATGCACATTAATATAATGTAAAGAGTGTAATCACAAAAACACACTTTTTTACTTAAATATCTGTAAGAAAAAAAATTGAAAATGAAAGTTAATAATGCATATTATTTAATAATATTCATTATAAAATTACATGTTTGATGTAAAAAAATATAAAAAATTAAAGATAGAAAATAAAATTATTAAGAATAGAACAGTTTGGTCGATTTAAGGATGAAAGACACTGAAAGGTAGAAGTCTACTGATAACAACTGTTGTTATCTGGAGTGAAAATAAACAACTACTGGGGGATGTAATGGAACCAGCCGGAAAAATCCAGTAGTGTGGACCTCACTTGGGTCCCTTCCGCACCGAGTGTGTTAAAGAAATACTCCACTGTCTTATTATTAGTAATTTGTATCAAGGAAATGTTTTAATTTTGTCTCAAAGATGGCATAAATCTTTTTTATTGTTTTATTTTTGGTATAATGTATGTTATGTAATTTTTTTTCAGTCTGTTATTTTAACAATTAATTTACTACAACACATGGATGGAATTTCATGAATTAGATTTCTGTCATCTTTATATTCTAGATATATTTATTTATTAAAGTTGAAAATTTAATAAAAATTATTTCAAAATAAATAATAAAAAAAAGTCTAGTTAATGCTTTTTATTGAGTTAATTAATTTTTTTAAAATAAAGAACAATTTGTAAATACAAAAAATATAATTCTATTAAAATATTTGAACTATATAGCTACATAATTATATATAGTATTTGATGAAACTATGATATGTTGCCTCATGTACATATTTCAATTTTAGTACCACCAAGGTGGATTATTGAACCCACTGATAAGGCTTTTGCCCAGGGTAGCGATGCTAAAGTTGAATGTAAAGCTGATGGATTCCCCAGGCCTGCAGTTACATGGAAGAGAGCCACAGGTAATTTTTTTTTTAATTTATCTATAAGATGGTGTAAGAAGGTGGGAGTGGGTGGCTCATTGGTAAGATACTGGGCTACAAACCTGTGTTCGAATCTGGCTGTGGCAAATAATTATTTTATGTTTCACTATAGCTGTGAGTCAGCCTTGTGAGTTCAGGAGATCTCTGAGATCCACCCAGCCTCATTAAGTTGGGTATCCTTAATCGGGTAAAAATCTGAGCGTGATTCTGACCAAATCACCTCCTTGCACTCCTGTTGGTTTAGTAACAGTACTTCCTTACAAAGATTTGCACCCCTAACCCTTCATGGGTTGTAGCGGTACAGATTTAATTTTTTTTTTAATCTATAAGATAAAATCTTTCTTTTAATTATCTTCCACTGAATCACAATTCAAATTAAAAACACAAATGAAAAATAATACAAGGTCAAAGACATGATTTACTAACTCTCACTGTTTCCTTTCTAAAAATAAAGGCAGTGCCTTCTGAAGTAACTTGATTCGTTAACAATTAAATGTATTTTAAAGTTAATTTCGCTCTCCAGATATGAATTTTTTTTCAGAATAAATATAATTTTTTTTATGTTGGGGGAGTTCTCTAGATAAAAAAAATACACCAAGACCTTTTCCCTATCTCACCCTATGCTGGTATTATGAAAAAAATATATATAAATAATTTTGAATAAAAGAAATATTGTAATAAATGAAACAGCTTTTATTAGAAACTTCTTGATAGTTTATTGTTGTTGTTTTGTTTTTTTTTAAAAAAAGAGAAACGAAAAAAATACAATCTGATTAGATAAAAACATATCTTGTAAATGTTAGCCATAAAAATAATACCACAATAAACACTTAAAATCTATCTTACTTTAAAAAATAATAATAAATATATATAAAATGAAATATATATAAAATGAAACTATGACAGAAAAAAATATATTACCTGATTACAATCCTCTTTTCATGATTAAAACTTGAAGGTAAATACCCTTGTTAGCACTTTTCTTCCAAAGCTTAAAGGGACTGCTTAGGCTGTGAGCCCTAATGTGAGTAGTCTGAGGTCTCGAAGCAAGCAACACCATTCCAGTAGAAAATAGTTTGCAAAAAAATATGAGGGAGGCAAAGGACATCCTTCTAGCACTGTTAACGAGAGACTACTGACTCCTGTAATATTATACAGGAGACATAAACAAAGATTGGTATAAATAATCAAAGTCCACCTGACTTGCTAATATTGATGTTTCTCTGGAGAAAAACTTTATTTTAAAAAAAGGCTGTGTATCCGAACTGTATCGGGTTGCTAAATGGGCTCCTCCTAGAAGTAAAAAAAATTAGTTTTTTTGTCTAAGCAAGTAATTGTAATAAATAATAAAGTTAAAATTACAATAGAGCTATAATTATATATAATTTTCTTAAAATTTACTATTCATTCGCATTTTCCGCATTACTGAATTGTCACAACTTGATGACTATGACTTGCCCCCAGTTTTGATCCTGGGTACACCATTGTCTAGTCAGAATTTTTTCTAAATCTTATAAGATTTAGTGGAATAAACTTACAATATATAACAGTAATACATATTTTTTTATTATTTTTGCTCTTTTTCTTTTTAAGATATTCGTATATTCGACATTCATAAAATTGATGAAACATAAAGATGACTTAGCAGCCTTAGAACCTTATTTTAATAAACTTCATTTTGGTTATATCGTTGAATATTTTATTGCTTTAATACTTTATTTGAAAGCAAACCTCACTATTATTTTAACAGCAGTTATCTGTTATTTGGAACTTAATGATATGTTTTGAAATGTCCCAATAATATTCTGTTCAATTATAATTGTTTAATAAGTCTACATATATTTTTTTTCTTCTATTTTAGGGGATTCACCAGGTGATTATAAAGATTTAAAACCAAACAATCCAGATGTTAAAGTCGAAGAAGGTACCTTATTGATTCATAATATCCAAAAAACAAGCGAAGGTTATTACTTGTGCGAAGCTGTAAATGGCATTGGCTCTGGGCTTTCTGCTGTTATAATGATCAGCGTTCAGGGTATGTTTTTTCATAAAATAATAAATATTTCCGAGTATGTTTTATCTGTTATTTATTCTTACATAATTGGAGAATGTTCTATTCTATAGCACCACCACAATTCGATGTTAAAAGTAGAAACCAGACTGCAAGGATTAATGACCCAACAGTATTGCAGTGCGAGGCCAAGGGAGAGAAACCTATTGGAATTATTTGGAATATGAATAACAAGCGTTTGGACCCTAAAAGTGATATCAGGTAATCTAATCATTTATTTAAAGTGATAATAATCAAAATGAGATGTTTATAGTTGATCGTAGAATAATGTGAGGAGAAGATGGTCGAGGGTGCGGTCCACAAAAAATACAGGGAAGTTCTGCCTGGAGAGATTGAATTATAAATTCACCGGTAGAGAGCAGGCAAAAAATATGTTGAACAAAGCGGAAACAGTAACCAGAATTCGGTCTTTCATAGTTAGACATACTTGTCGGTTACTGTTTCCGCTTTGTCCAACATATTTTTTGCCCACTCTCTACCGATGAAGTTATGGTCCAATCACTCCAGGCAGAACCCCTGCTGGAGCATTTAAGTCTACCTTTCGTTTCTAATATTTCTTTCTTTCCCATTCTCCATATCTCTTCTCCCTTGTTCCTTCTTATTCACTTTCCAGACACTTTATATTAATTTTAGCTTATCTTTTTTTTCTTTCTTGCCCTTTGTACCGTATATTGTTCATATAAATTGTTTTTTTATTATTTTGGACATTACTTGCTTATCTTATTATGTCAATTCCATTACTTATCATTTACATTTTCTTCTGCATCTTTCATTATGTTTATTTCTTGACCACTTTCTGTGTTTTAATTTTTTTTTATCATTTATTTTGTATAATTTTTACTTCTATGATATTATATTTCATCTTCTATTGTTATCAATCAATCTACTTAATTTATTGTTATGTATATTTCCAAATTTGTTTGTTTATTATTTTTATGTTTTTTTAATTATGGTTGTTATTTCTTTTTTGTTTTTCAGCCATGATAAAGGCCTGAAATTCAGGTCGGAACTTCGGCACAAATAAATGAATTTTTTGTTTATTTGTGTATTTTTTTTTTTCTGACCACACCACTGACTATCTTCTCCTCGTGATAATAGTCATAGGACAATTATATTTAGTTTGTACTCAATAATTTTGAAAAAAATGTTTTTATTGTTTACATCCTTTCTTAATACTAAAAGTGTATGATAAGAGATTCATACTTATTTATAAATTTTTAATTGATTTTTCTAAATCTAAGATTATTTTCAATTTTTCAGGTATACCATCCGCGAAGAGATTTTACCTCATGGAGTTCTCTCAGACCTCAGCATCAGAACAACTGGAAGGGAAGATTCGGCTTCATTTACTTGTGTGGCTACTAACTCATTTGGAAGTGATGATACCAGCATAAATCTTATTGTCCAAGGTTATTATATAGGATTTTCAGAATAAAAGTTTTATTATTTATGCTTATTAATAAATGTTAAGGTCATTTAAAATCAAATTGAATTAATTTAGGTGAAAAATCCAAGGAATAAAATAATTTATTGAAGTTTCTGAAGTTGCGAATATCATATGAGGCGTTTGGTTTCAAAACCGGTTACATCCATTTTTTCCAAAAATTTTTTTATTTTATTTTTTATAAGTTTTTAATGTTAGAAATGATGTGTTAGACGCGTTTGTTTCAAAAACGTCTAGATCCTTCTAAAATCAATACTAAAAGATTCCATTTCTCATCAAAAGCGGTTCCATCCAAACTTCACCAATCGGCCACTTGGAGCAGTCCTATCGACCACTTTTGT
>NW_027111958.1:1089083-1113910 GCF_000696795.3 Halyomorpha halys | reverse complement strand
TAAAAAAAAACAGGTGATGAAAAGACGTCAAAAAATTTTGTTTGAAGTTAATTGTTTGCAAAACGACGAAAAAAATAAAAAAAAAAATTGCTAAATTGATTAATTTTTTAAATTTAATCTTTTTTGATCAGTCCTGAAAAATTTTTGAAAATGGATGTAACCGGTTTTGAAACCAAACGCCTCATATATATTCTCAGAAAAATCAGGGTAAATTTTTCCCTGTGATTTCTGGATGTAGATCATGGTTTTAATTTTTTTTTTTAGTTTTCAATTTATTGAAATGGTGGTTTCCACATAAACTGGCATTCGCCAAATATTTATTTATTTAAATCTCTCTGAAAAATTAAGCTTATTTATCTGAAAATTAAGTTTGTACTTTCCACGTAAATTTTTATTTTTCTCTCTTTTCAATACAAAGGAAAATATAAAAAATAGTTAACACATAAATTTTAATAAACTATTGAGTTGTATACATTATTAAACTAAATCTTTTTGTTGACTGTTTCTTATTATGTATAGTATTTTTTTTTCATAATACTTTTATTTCATAAATATTAATGTGCAGAATAATTATTGCATTGCATTGTGATACACCTTTATACAATACATTTTCCTTTGTTACTTATTACTTATAAGCTATGTGTTACATTTTGATAAAAAATAAATAGAGAAAAAAGAATCAAAACAGTGTTAAAATACAAATTGCTATTGATGATTTTTACAATATATGTTTAGTTAGCTGATGTTTATACCTATTGCTTATTATTTTTGTATAATTTCCTATTTCAGTTATTAAAAGGTTTAAACAGTTTGGGCAAGATTGAAAGGAACTATCAATGAGTCAATTTATTTATGTATTCATGAATGATATCTATATTTAATTTTGAATGCATTTTATTTATTCTTGTATAATATGAATATTTATTGGATTTTATCCCCTTCCACAAAAAAAATGGTACAATATAAATTGAATTAATTTTTTCCTCTAAAATTATTGAAGCAGGACTTCTTTACCGACGTTCTACCACTCATGAAAAAAAAATTATTCGGGAGTCAATTGATATCGTGATGCGAGATGTAATGAAATGGAAGTGTTGGTTGGTGGACAATGCTGGTGAATTTTAGCCAGCAAAGTTTTATATTTTAACAGGAGAGTAGGAGTTTACAGTAGTCAACAATCCCAGCAATGCAGTGCGTGATTGAATGAGCACTTGTTAACTTATACTGTCCTATTGTGATTTTTAAAAAAATTTCCTGCTAGAACTGATTTAGAAAATGGCTGTTCTATTATAATTATTATTATGGAACTTAATATTTTGTGCTTTAAGCTGCAAGAGAGAATGCATGATCATTATTAATATAATTATAATACAGTATTTCATTTCCAGAAGTTTCAGTTCTGGTGGACGGTTCTAAGGCTGTCATGATTAATTTTTTTATATATTTCAGTTTCATTTGTTTAAATAAATGAATTTATTTTTATTTTATTTTCACACCAAGAAAAGCATTTATTAGTTAATTAAAATTCAGTTGAATTGCAAAGTAATTAATTCTATCAAAAAACTTTTAAAATAATTCTTAAAAGAGTAGTATTTATTTTTTGGGGGGTAGTTTATTTGTATGAAGGAATAATTTCATGAATTTTGACAATAATATACAATGGCTTGTAAATGATGGTGTTGTGTTTCGGAATTAGGCAGTCACAGTTTCCGAGTAATGTACTTTTAGATAATAGTTTAAGCATCCACTGTTTTTATATTTTATTTTTATTTTCTAAATATAGAGGTTCCAGAAGCTCCTAATGGTTTGAAAGTTTTGGACAAATCAGGAAGAACAGTTCAGTTGTCTTGGTCTGCACCTTATGATGGAAACTCTCCAATCAAGCGCTACCTGATCGAGTACAAAGTTTCAAAAGGTAAAGTATTCTACTTACAATATATAGAGTGAACAATAGGAGATCCTGTTATGTTCAAAAAAGTATTTCTATTAAATGCATTTTTGAGCTCATCAACACAATAAATTCAATTTCACAAAGCAGTTGTTTTATTATACTTCTGGACCACTTATATGAGGGATGTATTGCTTGTTGATCGATTTTATTATGGGTGTATTGGCTTAACTTCACTTAAAACCTGCCTGTATAGAATCATTGTATTTAGTAATCATGAATAAGTTTTTCAGAATAACTAAATATTTTATTTTTCCATTTAACAGGTAAATGGGATAATGATATCGACCGTGTTATGGTTCCTGGCCACCAAACCATGGAAAGTGTTCCGAATCTAAGCCCTGCCACTACTTACCATATGAGGGTTGTTGCTGAGAATGAAGTTGGTACATCAGAACCGTCAGAGCCTGTCATGATTATCACTGCTGAAGAAGGTGAATATTTTATTTTTCATATGAAAAATACATTTTTAAATCAACACCTAGAATTAGTTACTAGTTAATATTATAGCATTAATTACTAATTAATTTTTATTTAACTTTAAAAAATATTAAAGGAAAACCACCCCCTTTCTATGAAAAATATTACTTAGCGCACCCTGGAAATTAATTTTTTTTTTATTTTAATAGCAATTATTAGGAGTGGTCCTCCCCATTCTTGTACCCCCTGGCCAGCGGCTCCTGGGCCAAAATTATAACCCCTGGCCTCAGCGGACCTAGCCCAACCCCTTATAATGCCATATGGCAAAGGAAGGGCACCATCATATATATATATTTATATACATGTATATATCAATATTGATATATATATTTTTTTTCAATAAAGGTCAGAGAAAAAAAAAATTAGGAAATATGTATGTATAATTTTTCTACCTTTTTTCGTAAAAGTTAGCAAAGAAAGGTTTATATTAGAAACATTGAACTTTGAAATTATGAAACTATTTATTGAACTTAGAATAGAATGTAATACAAAAAAAGTTAAAACATTTGAAATCATCTGAATGGGAAGGATGAACCTGGTGTGCTGCTACCGATTTAGTAATCCTCGGTTCTATTTTCATCAGCAGTAATATTGTTTACCATGAAAACCTGTAGTTATTCATCGCCCCCCTGAATCGTTGCAGCGCCCATCAGGGGCTGTGGCGCCCACTTTTGGAATCACTGGTCTAGGGTAAGATTATAAAATGTCATAAAAATATATTGAAAACTGTGTAAACATTAAGATGGTGGTTATTAAATAAATATTTAAATCATGTTATAGTCGTTCTCTAGTTCACAATTTATTTATATGTCATCTTTTTGTCTTACCATAGTTTACAATATTTTTTAGTTTTTTTATCTTAATCTTTAATCTTTGGACCTGATGAAGTCATGTAAAATGGGACAAAACTTTGGTGTACAATAAATAGTTTTTGTTCTATTTTGAATTGATTATTATTATTTTTTTTTTTTTACTGCCTATCTCTGATCATTTTTCTTCATTAATTATAAAAATATTGTACTATTTTATTTGGTTGGCACCATATACAAATTACAAGATAGTTTTATCAAACTATATATAACTTTGAAAATCATGTAAATTGGTTTTAATTTTTTTAATATATTCCTAGTGTAACAATGTATTTTTTTTTTCAAATTTATCATTTCCTGTTGTTATTTATTTCTGCCCTAACTCTCTTTTTCAGCACCTAGCGGTCCTCCAACAAATGTTAAAGTAGAAGCTATGGATCAGGTGACACTCAAGGTGACCTGGAATCCTCCAGAGAAAGAACACTGGAATGGAGAAATTCTTGGTTATTACGTCGGCTATAAACTGTCCAACTCAGACAAACCATACCTCTTCGAGACCGTTGAGTTCAGCAAGGAAGAAGGCAAGGAGCATCATCTACTGATTAATTCACTTAAGTATGACAAATATCCACTATCTTTAGGTTACGGTCTTGTAAATTTGTCTTAACTATTAAATAAATGCTTTAATGGAATCATTGCAAGAAATTTACTGTTTTTAATTCTAATCATAATGTGAAAACATAATTTTATACTTTATGTTCAAAGAAAGTTTAATTTTTTAAATGCAGCTAAGCTTCTCTTAATTGACATCCCTCTACGACAGAAATCCCTCTTGACGGACAATTTTAGTAAGGTCCCAGCTAACAAAGTTCATTGTTAATGCTTTTCAATCCCTTTATTATGGAGCACCTCCACTCTGGGTGTGGAAAAAAATTGTATTCCCCATCTATACTTATTATACATAATGGACACAAATCATAAAATCTGAATGTACAAATTCATGATTTCAGAACTAAATTTTATGAGTCCTTAATTTTGGGAAAAAGTTAGATAACAATGTCTATGCGTCATGTATTTTATATGTGTATGCATGAACTTATTTAATCTCTAATTAATTATTATTTCAAATTACTTAGAATATTTGCGTTATTATAATTAAAAATTATATTTCATTTTAAAATAAACAAAAAAGGTAGCTTTGTTATTTTGTTTAATTCAGAATTTTCATTTCATGTAATCAGAAACTCCGCCACTTATTTCATTGAAGAGTATTGACAGCACTAATTTAATCATTGTGTTATAGCATTCAGTATATGTTAAAAAATATATATATTCTCCTTTCTCAAAATTTAATACTCGGGTGATTCTCGAAATTCAACATTAAATCTGTCAATTTGAATATGAAAATTTTTTTTTAAAAAATATCATTTATAAACTTGATGATTTCCAAACAAGGTATCACAGATATATATGTAAATAATTCCGTTATTTAATTTTTGTGTTGTTTTTTTATATTAACCCTTTCTTAACAGTCAAAACCATCTTCCCTGTGGGTGGGAGTCCATTATATAGAAGTTTTACTTTATTATTTATTATTGAAATGTTAGTAAGAACATCTCAGGATATTTTCCTTTTATTTTATTATAGAACTGTGTAATAAATTTGTCCATAAAGAGGGGTGAATATTATTATAACTTAAAAATTGATTTTAGAACTTACACCCAATACTCCGTCGTAGTCCAAGCTTTCAACAAACTTGGTGCTGGCCCTACAACTGAAGAAATTAAACAGTATACTGCTGAAGGTACTCCTAATGAACCACCAAAGGATCCTACTTGCACCACTCTTACATCTCAAACTATCAGGATTTCTTGGAATCCACCAAATCTCGCTACAGCAAACGGAGTTATCAGGGGCTACAAAGTTATTTATGGACCAACTGAAAATTGGTATGGTAAGTACAGTAATCTTGAACTGTTATTGTTTGAATTTTTTAATTTGTTTTAACCTGTATCCTTCAGTCAGAGGATTTCTGTAATATACTAATAACTGTAATATGAGACTATGAGAGCAAAATTAGAGTAAACCATAAAGTTGTTTAGACAATAATTGCATTT
Organism: Halyomorpha halys; assembly: GCF_000696795.3. Classification (NCBI taxonomy): domain Eukaryota; kingdom Metazoa; phylum Arthropoda; class Insecta; order Hemiptera; family Pentatomidae; genus Halyomorpha; species Halyomorpha halys. The sequence goes on along the minus strand of NW_027111958.1, from coordinate 1,108,556 downwards.
CGTTTAGACTAAAAACAGATTACTTTTATAATGCTTCTATCAAAGGGATTATTTGAAATATAGGATTAAACAAATTTTCATAATTTTTTTGGTTAGGCCACTTTTGCTCTCATACCCTCATATCTCATAATGAGAAAATGATAACTGAGCAAATTTGGGCATGGGTCTGAGAGTGCCTGGTTCAGAACATTGTGGGTTTGATTTCCACCTGGGGCAGTTAATATTTATTTCTCAGCAGTTCTGAGAAATGAACCTTGACACTTCCACCCCAGTTAGAATTCATTCCTATATATTGTCTCCAAGGTATCTTTTTATGATTTTATGGATATGAATAAAACTTTTAAAGTTTGTTTATTTTATATCTAATTTTTTTTTCTTTGTATTTTATTAATAGATGAGAAATCCAAGGATTCCAAAATAACCCAAGCCAGCGAAACAATTATTCATGGACTGAAGAAATACACAAACTACACAATGCAAGTATTGGCATACACTGCTGGTGGTGATGGCGTTCGATCTGCTCCAATTCATTGCCAGACTGAGCAAGACGGTGAGTCACTTTTTTATGATCAAATTATAAAACCTTTTAAAGAATAAATATTATGAAACGTTTGTTTTGCCTCTCCAGTTCCTGATTCACCCACTGCTATTAAGGCTTTGGCCATGTCAGAAGACTCCATTTTGATCTCGTGGAAACCTCCAGCTCAGCCAAATGGAATTATTTCCCAATATGCAGTCTACATTAAGGAGGAGTCCAAAGGAAGAAAACCTGTAAGCTTTCTCTGTTACTATAAATATATCATAAATAACATATAATTCATTTTTCATTAATGTGTAAGTTGAAAGATATTGTTAAAACTACCACTTTATATTTCAGGATGATGTAAGAAGTCAAAAAATACCACCTTACCAAATGACTTATGAAGCTTCTGGTTTGAATAAAGATGAGAAATACGAATTTTGGGTTACTGCTTCTACTAACATCGGTGAAGGACGACCATCTAAACCCGTTATATTGACACCAAATAACAAAGGTAAAATTATAAGTGTATTAAAAATTATGTTCTATTAATATAATAATATATTGTGTTAATTCTTATTTTATTTATTCCTACTAACTTTTATTTTATAGTTTCATACAGTTTTTAAAAAAGAATTTTAGTGTTCTTGATTAATTTGAGGAAAAATCTAGTCCGTGCCTCACACAACTTACCTTTATACTTTGAGATTTATTTATTTTTTTATAAGCACTGCAGCCTATAAGGCCCATTACAACCATTCACATTGCATTGTAGCTCCAGCAACGTTACAACATTATAATGAGCTTATTAAAGCTTAAAGACCCTTACATAATTTGATTTTAAATTAATCTTTGTATGTTTTAAAAAAGCTATTTCTTTATTATATAGTATAGCAATACACTTCCTCCTAACTATGCATATCATACATATGTAAGGGAAAGTAAAATCTAACTACTATAACCATGTAAAGATTAAATTATTTATTTTTTTCCTTTAGTTTACTATCAAATCTAATGATTAATGAAAATTAAAAAAATTATTTCTTATGAATTGGTTCCTATAAGAATATTTTTCTAACAAATATTTATGTATAATGATGATTAATGAACATTTAACACTATGTTTCGATAAACAGATTTCTTGATGTGGTTTCTGTTAACGTTTCAACTGATACATTTAAGAAAAGACCTTAAATTTATTCTCAGTAACTTTTAATTTAGATTTTATTTGACCGATTAACTCACTTCCACTTCAGAATATTAGCCTAAATTAATCATGTTTTAAAATATTTGTTTTAATAATAGTTCCAGCTAAGATTGCATCATTCGACAGCAAGTTCACTGCTACCTACCATGAAGATGTCAAACTCCCATGCCTTACAGTCGGCAAACCAACTCCTGATATCACTTGGAAGATCAAGGGAGTTACTTTCGAAACTAATGACAGAATGCAACAGCTACCAGAGGGCTCTCTTCTCATCAAATCTGTCACTCGTACTGATGCTGGCGAATATTCTTGCCATGTACAAAACTCATTTGGTCATGACAGTGTAACTCATCATTTGATCATCCTTGGTTAGTATTACTCTCCTCAATTATTTTTTTAATAAAGTGGATCTACATACAGATAGAGGTAGTGGATAGTAACTGTTATCAAAAATTAATATTGAGATAAAAAAGTGAGATTGGTGGTTCTAAGCTACTTTTTGTTTACAAATCCTCCCTTATTTACTGACATTTTCTTGTTAAACACACTGTTTATTTATATATTTGTCCTCAATATTTTTATTTAAATATACTTCTCTTTCTCTATTTAAATATTTTATTTTATTTGTTAATTTAGCAATTTTTTGACTATCTATTATTGTTTATTTTCAAGGTAATCCATGCCTTTTTTTTTAGTCTATACAATTATTTTCAGAATCATATTAACAAATTATGTATAAGTATTGTTTGATATTAAAAATATATTACATAGACATATATAAGAAACATTATTTATGCATTAGAGAGATGGTTTTATTGTACATATTAATAATATTTGCTTAATGATATACAAATGTTTTTCCTAACGGAATAAAATTTTGTTTCAGCTCCTCCACATATGCCTCAAGTGACCCTAACATCGACTACAACCAACTCCATCACTCTGAAAATCAAACCAAACCCTCAGGATGTTGAACCTGTCCACGGTTTTACTGTCAAATACAAACCAGAATTCGGCGAATGGGAAACAGCACAACTTCCGCCTACTATCCATAAATATACTTTGGAGAACTTGTGGTGTGGTTCTAGGTACATGATCTCTGTCACTGCGTATAACAGGTAAATTATATTTATGTAATTTTGCACTTTTTATTTCATTTCACTGGTTTTACTTTAATTATTGTTTGAACTCTAGTTCTCGGTAAACCTAATTTATATCTGTTTCCGGCAAACCTCCCTCACTTAATTCTTCATTTCCAGGATTGATAATTGGATGTTTCTACCAAACGGAACTGTTATATGGCTCATTTTCTTTTTTAATATTCTTAATGAATCTCACACATTAGAACGCCTGTTGGCAACTTAAGATGTTGAAATGATTTTTCCAACTTTTTTTTAATTCAGAAATTCAATTTTGTTTTTCAAGAATCAAAACTTTGAATTTTTATTTTCCGGTATAAATTAATTAATGTAAATTCAAAACAATTTAAAATGCAAGCTAACTGTATTACAGTTTTTGTTTGAACATAATAATAACATTATATTAATTTATAATTATGAGAGATAGTTGATTGTGGATGACGTACTAGGAGATGATGGTTGGGGGTGTGGTCAAATGAAACAAAAATAAGCTACACTAACTTATTTGTGTTTCATTTTACTGCACCTCCAACCATCATCTCCTAGTATATTAATTTATGTTACCTTATTACATATTTGAGTTAATATTTATGCATTTGATATTGTTGTTTATTAATTCTTTATATTTTTATTGTTTATGTTTAGCATTGGTACCGGAGATGAATCTGATATCCTAAACACAAGAACAAAAGGATCCAAACCGATTATTCCCGATGCTAGCAGATTTATTGAAGTTTCTACTAACAGCATTACCCTACACCTTAGCACTTGGTCTGATGGAGGCTGCCCCATGCTTTACTTTGTTGTTGAACACAAGAAGAAGTAAGTTTTAAGATAATTAGGAATTTAGTCATTTTTATTATAGCTCTGAAATAATGATAAACTGTTTTAATAATTATTATTCACAATCATAAATTAGATTATGAGAGAAAAAAATCTTGTGTGGTCTACGCATCAAGACTTTCACTTACAACCTGGAATGTGAAAATGTTTTATTATACCATTGCTGTGAAAATTAGTATTTAAGAGTTTCTCAAAAGGTTTGAACAACTTTTTCCTACCCAGAATACTACAGTTTAACAAAAGATAACAATTATGTGTATATATTAATGTTATGGATTGTGATATCTCAGTCTCTAGCTCAATTCTAAGCCATTTGGGTAACAAATTTAATGCACATGCACCCACCAGACTGAGTCTTAATAAACCTTTTCTTAGTAAAAACAAGAATACTTGAACAATAAATCCGACAGAGTACACTGTTAACCATTAAAAGTTTCATTCGTTAGTGTAAATGAAACATTGAAAAATGACAAATATTTCACTAGACATTAAAGTAATAGTTAATTTAGTAATTACTTCCAATTTCTTTAACAGAATAAATAATTATCTTTCACAGCTAGATTCGAACCCAGGTCCTTGGAATTAGTAGCACAGTGCCTTACCATTGAGCTACTCCAATCCCCTGTTAAAAATATATATATTGTAATATTCAAAAATTATTTAAAATAAATGAAGGGAATTTTAATAATTTTTACTTTATTCTCATATCTTAAGTATTAAAATGAAAAGCTTTAATATTAAATTGATAGTAGAATTGAATTTAAATTTTAGACTCTTAATCTCAAGTCGGGTTTCTAGGCAATCAGAACAGTCAACTAAATTATTAACTACCTTTACAAATATACTTATAATTCTATTTTGTACAACATTAACCAATTTATACAATCTTCTTTTGATGATGAACGGTTTTCTTTGTCTTCTTTCTCAACAAACTAACACTTGCTATAAACAATCTTTCAACAAACAAATACTGACGGTTAACAAAGCAAAAAGTTCTCACTCATCTCATTCACTGGTGATCCAAAACAAAGAGTCCCTTATTCTTCTTGAGTGACTCTTCGATGTCTTCTTTTTCAAGATGTCTACCCTTGAGCTAGACAAAAGATGATGAGGACCTCCTGCATCCAGGAAACGTCATTCCCCGCCAGCACCTAAGCAACGAATCCCACAAAAACCAAAATTTCTTTCTTCCTTCCCCTTCTCTATGTGTTAGTTCTCGATATTGATTTTAGCACTACGGTTTTGAGTTTTTTCTTATGATTTCCTTTATAAATAATTTTCTTTAATACTTATTGTTAACTTCTATTTTTTCTTAAATTTACTGTAACTACAATTATGATGGAAAGTTAAATTAAGTTTTTAAAATATTTGAATCTGCTCAACATGGCCGCTATTCAACGGACTTTTGGAGGACATGCGCTGCCATCTTGGCTTTGTTTTGAATAATGTATTTATTATAGACAATGAAAATTGGTTAGCTTGCTTTTTGGGTAAACAAAACAAATGAACAATATAAAATCATTTTTATATAAAAATAACTATTTTCTCATAAAAGAGAATATTTCAATATATAGTAAAACTGTTATAAAAATGTCTATAATAATATAGTTTTATAATAAAAGATCATGGGTGTAATTTGGTCCTAATGATTTTCCTCAATCATTTTCTTAGATATTTATTAATTAAAAATGAATGACACTAGGAAAACTAACAATCTAAATGAAGTTGTTTATAGAGCTTTTTTTTTATGCATTTTTCATCATACTCCATTACTATATTGGACTTAATATGTTCGATAAATATATATCAAGACCTGAATTTGAATCAATACTACCTAACATGTTCTTTTCCTGTAATGATATATTGTGTAAATGACAAAGTTTTATTTAGACCAATATTATTTAATTTTAGGATATCTACTGAATGGAATCAAGTTTCTAATAATGTGAAACCTGGTGGTAATTTTGTTGTTCTTGACTTGGATCCTGCAACCTGGTATAATCTTCGAGTTACAGCACATAACAATGCTGGTTTCGCTGTTGCTGAGTATGAATTCGCTACTTTGACCATTACTGGAGGTGAGATATCATTTAAAATTGTACATTATAGCCCAGTTTCTTGATTTTGATATCAAAATTAATATCCAACTCCACTTGATGCTATTAAAAATCTAGCAATGTTTACTTATGGCTTTAGATTGATTTCATTTAAATGCAAAATAAAAATCAAGACCAAGTCATCTCAAGATAGCTTTATTTTTTTTTTTAAGTTTCTTAAGTTTGGTCCTCTCAAACCCTGCTACTAGAATAAAAAAGTGGCAGCCAAACTAAAATCCGAAATAACTTTTATGGATTTACTTAGTCATTCACTTTTTTACTTACTGACAAATAGTAACAACTGATTTAGAAGGCCTCGTCTTTTTTCATATTTAAAATCATCTGAATTAAAAAAAAGAATTTATGAATGTTTTTAGAATAAAAATGTAACTGACATTGACAATTCAGTAAATTAAAATAATTTAACTGTTTAATTTTATTTTATTGACATTTTTATATAGTGAATGACAAAATTGGGGCTAAAATGTCTTGATTCAGAATAAATATGAGGTATTTTCTTCTTGGTACACTATGACCTGAATTTAGTGAGAATTGCGTATGTAATAGTTTTTAATAATGAAAGTTATTAGTTTTTGATATGGATTATCAAATAATTTTGAATAAAATTTTATTGATAACAGTAATATTAAGTCAGAAGATGAACAAGACAGGTTGTGATTTTAATGCTGCAGAAAATTTTGAAGTTCTGTCTTTATTAAACTCCCTTCCTACATACTATTAGGAATTTCAATAGGAATTTCAATCTACTCTTAAAACAAATGTTTTTGTTAAAGAAATATGTGGATTTCAAAATGTTCCACAGTTTATAAAACACTTGACCTAGTTCAAGGCATTTTATGACTCACTATATATTTTTTAAAATAGAAGTATTCACTAAATTGTAACTCAACTGAGCAATGGGGTTTTGCAGGTTCGACTGGACTGGCAAATGAAGTAGTAGGCTCTATTTTTGGCCAAGATTATCCAATCACAATTCTTCTACTAAACCTTAACCTACTTCCACCTGTCATAGTTGTTGATTCTAAACAGCCAATATCATTTTTGCCTAGTTCTGGTCCAGAAAAAATTGAAAATTCTTGAGTTTCTCTAACAGAAAGAGAAAATTGTTTATTTTATTTAGAATAAATGTAGTTTATTTTTCTTATTTCTTTTTTTTTCCTCTTTCTTTTTTTCTTCTTTTTACTGATAAGCGATGTGATAGTGGGAACTTCCCTTGTATTTTTTTTTTTAAATATTTGTTTTTAATTAGGATATTATTAAGTAACTTTTTATTAAATTATTAATCTTACCTGAACACCACATTTTGCTGCTTTTTAGTGGTCTTTAATATTTATCTTACATTATATATTCATTACATTTATTTAAAAGAAAGAAACATGTATTCAATGATAATTCAACAGAGCAATGGGGTGTTGCAGGTACTATTGCACCGGCAAGGGAAGTTCCAGACTCCGGTTACGGCCCAGATTCCCCCATCAGAATACTCCTATCCAACCTAAACCTAGTCGTACCGGTCATATCAGCGATGCTTGTCATCATTGTAGCCATTATAGTTGTTTGCTTCCTTCGTGGAAAAGGATCACCTCATAAAGGTAAACAAAAACTTTTTTTTTATTTATTTAAGGAACCGTACCCCCTCCAAAAAGAGGCCTTCCAATGGATGTCCATCAGTACTTCCCATGGATCCCGAAATGGATTGATTTGAATATCGTCGTCCCCGTATCTGCTACAATTGTTGTTATATTTGTTGGTATTATTGTAATTTGTGTCGCTGTGGCAAGGAGATCTAGAGGACCTCCACAAACAAGGCTCAGAGGTATATTTTTTTCTTGTTTTTAATTGTACTGCAAATGTATCAGTGTAAATTTAAAAGCCTATTTTTAATTAATGTAAGATTCAAATTGTAGACCACAGTAGAAACTTCACTCCATTTTATATTATTTTTTAAACTTTTCATATACCAGATTCTATATTTCACATAGAATTTATTGTTATTTTTAATTTTTTTCAACTTTGTTCTTCTAGAGATCACTTAAAGATTCCAATTTAAAATTTGTGCTCCTGAACATTTTGGGAAAAATGAGATACCTCATTTCTCTGTGGTCTTCAAAAAAATTATAATATTTAACTTATTATAGAGGCTTTAACTGGTTTTTAGTAAAGGTTGATAATTCAATTTTTTAGATTATATAAGGCATTATATATCAAACTGTAATAAATTCATTTAATTCTGATTGTTAAAAACAGCTATTTTTCTGCTAAAACTTACACACTGTCTATTTTCATTTAGTATTTTAATTTTAATTATATTATCATTTTTTTTCAAAGATCATTTCTATTATATGTTAAATTATGATATAAATTAAGTTAAAATATTTCAGATGATATTGTATATAACCAGTCAATGGTCGGAGGAAACACAATCGACAAAAGATGCCCAGATTTACACGATGAACTTGGCTATATTCCCCCACCGAACAGGAAACTCCCTCCGGTTCCCGGATCGAACTACAACACCTGTGAGAGGATCAAGAGAGGTACAGGAATAAGTAAGGGAGCTCGATTAATTAATGTAATTAAAAGGCTGATGCTTGATTGTACTTTTTTAATAATTATTTTTATACATTTCCTTGGTTTGTAGTTTCAGAAACCATCCCATTTTTAACCTTATTAAATTCCCAAATATTCATTATTTTTTTATTTTGATTTTTTTTTTAAACTTTTATTTTTATTCATTCTCATTGATTGATCGGGCTTACTTCAGCTTATTTTTTATTTATGTTTTATTTCTGTTTTTTATTTTTATTTTGGTTGAAATCCTTGTTCTTATTACTGTACTAACTGTGACTCAATATTATAGAGACTTCTACACAGTCAGTCGGAATGACTGTAAAACCAAATATGGATATTTAGATTGTAAGGCTAAGACAGTTGGACTGTGGAGAAAATTCTAAAATCCATCTATCTTAACCTTACAGACAAAATTCACAACTATATAGACATGCTAAACATCTTTAAAAAAAGTGTATCCTTTCTCTGGACTCCAGGGCACTCAGGAATACCTGGAAATGAGGCAGCGGATAAAGTGGCTAAAGAGGCTGCTACAATGAACGTTTCACCACTCCAAATTTACGAGCCGAAAGACATAAAGGCATTTTTAAGGAACAGAATCCGAAAAAGTTGGGATTCAATGTGGGCTGACATACCACTCACCAATAAACTAAGAAATGTTTAAAAAAACACACACAAAAGTGGACAAGTGCCATAAGACATGAAGAGAAGAAGTAGTTGTTGCATGAGTAAGAATAGGACATTCCAAATTAACACACCTCCACTTAATGACAAAAGAGGACCAACCTATATGCCAAACCTGTCAGTCCCCATTATCGATAAAGCATATAATTGAAGAATGCTCATCATTTCGTCAAGCCTTCAAAAATAATAAAATTCCTCGTACAAGAGAATTGCCCCTTAAAAACTCAGCAGAATCCATAGACAAAATAATAAAATTTCTGAAATAAACTCAACTTTATACTAAAATATAATGTAGGTTTTTGCCATTCTGAAACTTGTGCTCCATAACCTGGCATCATACTTAACCTAATTCGTATTTATAGGCATGGTGACTGTATGAAGTGCACCTTCAACTTGAGGCCAGAGACTACTTCACTTTAGAATGAGCTAGTTGGGTTATTATGGGTGGACTGTTTTATGAAATTTAATTGACTCAAATGGAAAGGGAAGGAATCTATTGAACAATTTACATGGTTGTTGAGAGTGTACAAGAGAAAATATTTCTAAAATCTATTGTACAATTTATCTGGTTGCAAGGAGGTGGCTAAAAGAAAACATGGTTAGATTAAGTGAATGAATTTTGAATTGGGGCCATTGAAAATTGCAAATATTGATGAGTTGGTGTAATTGTATGAAGATCATGCTCCAGTTGGAGAAGAAAGAAAATTTAGATTGGACTCACTGAGGTGGATGGTAAGGTGGCATGTTCTCTCTCAGCATTCTCCTCTCTCCTGTTCTTTCGTCCCTAGTCAGGGAAACGCTTCCTGAAGTCTACACGTGCATGATAACTAAATTCAAGAGAAGAAAAAAAAAATTTCTCTTTATTCCAAAAAAAGAAAAGATTACTGCAATGAATGGCAAAATAAAACAAAACAAAGGCTATCATGTGACGGCATCTTTTATATCAGAAGCTTATATATCTGATGGTGTTTTGTCAGAGAACTTTTGGCCTATCAACATAAGACTTTGTTCATAAATACTTCAAAATTTATTTATTTTGGTAGGCTTTGGTAAACAAATGCATATTATTCTAATAATACAATGCATGGTATGTTTTGGGTCCTTATATAAAGAAATTTTTAGCAGCAAATTCGTGGTCACAATGTTTTTAATCCTTAATTACTGAAAGCGTTATTATCAGAAGTGTGCAACTTTCTGAGAGTGATATACTGACTCAATTTAGTTATTGTTTTTTTTTTTAAATTTAATCTTTGGTCTGTATCAATGCAACCTTATCTTTTTCTTATCATATGATGCCAGAATGATGAAACCAGAAAATGTGGTAAAATAAATTAATATTTCATGTACAACAAACCTAATAGCTACATACATACAATGAACAGACTTTTTACAGCAATAGATCACAGGATTTCCCAAAGGTTTCATTTTATTTTATTTTTATTTTTGAGTTGTGTTTTTTATTCGTTGTTTTGCACTTGTTGACAATCGTCGGCAGGGCGAGGGGGCCTGTGCAGCGGGCACACGACCTGGGACCCCAGAAGGCACATGTACGAAGAGCTAGCCTCGCACGGACCGTGCAGAACCAGGTTAGGCAGATGCCCTGGCTCGGACGAGACCATGTACCACAGGGCAGGTAAGTCATTATTAGTCATTCACATCTCTCGGCTCAGTGGTGGTGGCCTCGATCGACACGATCACACTCTGTCTCACTGCATCTGTAGAGCTTCAGTCTGTGTGTGTATGCGTGGTTTTTTGTATCCAGCATTTTGTATGTTTATAGTGCAACTGAGTTATAATTTAATTTTTTTTTATGAAGACTACAGCAGAATAATAATGTAACTCAATTATTTTTTTATCAAAAATGGAGAACAACTGTTCCTGACAAATATTTTTAATGTGGCAGGTGTTAGTAAAGTTGAAATAGAAGGAAAATGACCTTAAACAGCTCAGAATCGCTGTTAAATTTCAGTCGATTAACTAAAACATATTAAATTCAAAATTAAACTTTTCTCTCCTGATGTTTTAGGAAATATGAGATACCCCATTTTTCTCTTGTAGTCTTCAAATATTATGGGCAGTAAAACAAGAGTTATTTATGGTTATAGTCTTTGCTTTATTACTTTTAACGCAACCTTTTCTTTTCAATTTGAAGGCTTAATATTTATTTAAATATATATTTCAATAAAAATAGTAATTTAATATATGAAATTATTTCAGAAATACTTTGTTTTAATGCTTTCCAGAGAAAAATAAATACCTGAAAACTTATAAAAAAACTACTTTAATGAATTATTAAAATTTATTAACAATGAATGAAAGTACTTAAATCTACATCAATCATTTTAAAAATAGATTTTTTTTAAATTATAATTCCTGCATTTTACCCAAAATATTATGAACTGCTTAAAACATAAAGTAAGAATTTTTTGAAACTGCGGAACAATTTTCATCATCTGAATTGTCATATTCTTCCCCCAAGTACTCCATTTGTTTGATTGGTTTTAATATATACTCTTTTAAAGAGAAATGTTTGGAAGAAAAAAAACAAAACAAAGAAACGTAAAAATTATCTATAGTAGGGATATTCATGATGCAAACATGTTAAATTTTATATCATTATATCATTTTATAACATGTTCTAAAAAAAGGAAATATTTCTCCATCTAACTCAACTTTCTCATTTAACACATTAAATTAAAGATAAGAAATATCTCTAATGCATTCTAAACATCTATAGATGTCTTATCTTCATTCATTTGATACTTAATCATTATTAATTATGGACTTATAATATTCATTTAGATTGGAAATATTTGAACTCGTCAAATTAAATCAATTTTTTCTATGATAGAAAAAGATTTTTGGGAACTGTTTTCGATAATGTGAAAACAATACAACTGAGAAAAAAAAATTGATCCTTATACTTAAAACCAACTAACTCTCAATCCTTGAAAACATACTATCAAAATAAGAATGGCAAATTCCTTAGAATTACATTAGTGGAATCAATTAGACTGTTTTCTTATTTAAAACTTTAAAAATGGTACAAAACAACAACATAAAAAATATCAAAGAACAAATAATTCAGTGCATTAGAACCATAAAAATGGATCATTATAATGAATTAGGTTTCATGAAAAAATTACCTTCTGGGATTAGGAGCATTTTAAAAATATTTTCCTGTATTCTAAAAAAGTGTATAAGTTTGAAGATTTTGTATCCATTTATAATTGAAACTTTTTTTTAATGATCTTTTAAATTATCTGTTGAGTCATTTAACTTGGAGGTAATTTTCTGATAAGAAAGGTTGCTATTAGATCTTACATAAGAATATTAGTGCCCTTTAATTTTTTTTTTTTTTTTAATTTGACTTTATCACAAGTATTATATTATCTCTCAAGCATTTTCTTTTCTTTTATCTTTCAATTAAAACATAAAAGGGTTTTGAAAATCTTTTAAAAAAAAATATTTTAATTACTCTAATCTTATAAAAAGTATTTTGGATAAGAGGTGCCACCCATACGTAGACCAATACAGTGTTAATAACAATAGTTGATTCCTCAAGTATTTCAGTATATGTCTACATAACATGGAACAATATTGCCATATACATTATTTAAAGAAAAGCAAATGACTTCTGAATCATAATTATAATAAAAAAATAATTTAGATTGTAGGAAAACATTCTGAGTGGCGGTCAATAAAGGCATCAAAATAGTAAATGAAAACTATTGTTTGATTAACTGTTTGAGTTTGTCATTTTTGTTTCAATTTGACAGCCCTGACGAAACCCTGCAAAGTGGGACGAAAGGTTTGTTAAAAATAAATATTTTTCTTCTATTATTTTGATACCTTTATTGATCACCACTCGGACTATCTTCCTACAATTTACTTTATATGGTCAACTATCTTCTTCCAATGAAAATTAATTTATTAATTATAGAATTGAAATGTTTTATAATTTAAAACTTGTGATAAAGATTAATTTTATTTTAAAGGTTGTTTATGAATGATAAGTAGATTTATTGTCATTTGTGCTTCATTCAAGTGAGCATGGTTTTATTTGTATGATTTGTGTGTGTAGTTAAATTAAAGAGCCTGACAAAAGGACTCTTGTTCTTTACAGGTATGGATGACGATATCTGCCCGTATGCTACCTTCCACCTTTTAGGATTCAGGGAAGAAATGGATCCCTCAAAGGCTATGCAGTTCCAGACCTTCCCTCACCAGAATGGGCATTGCGGAACCCTTGGACCTGGAAATGGAACAACAACTGCACATCACCGTTCTGGTTCTCAATCCATGGTGATTTTTAACTTCTTATTAACTTTTGTATTGTAGTATTAAATTTTCAACAGTAAGAAGCTCTGAATGATGAACACATCAATTAACAAAGTATTATCCATATAAATATGAAGAAGACGGTCAGGGTTGCAGTTAAAAAAATAATAAAATAGTTGATAACTATTTTGTTCTTTTTTGACCGCAACCCTGACCGTCTTCTTTATATTTTAAGTTATATGGTCAACTATTTATACATTCATAATTCATATAGTTTTACAAAAATATTTAAATCATTTTCAGTTGTCTGTAATTTATGTGACTTGTTTTAATTTTTTCAGGAAATGCCTAAGTTTTAGAAACAAAATTTCAACATATTTTTTTTTTTATACCCTAAAATTATATAAAATTATGCTTTTCTTAATTAAACTTCTGCTTTCATTGTGAAATCAATCTTTCTTAATGTTAATTAAATTTATTTAGTGGACTGTAATTAGGTTGTTGGCAAGTGATGATTTGAATTAATAATTTAATTAACATATAATGTAAAGCATATTAGACCAGGCAAGGAATTATTAAAGATAATTGCCTTTGACTTTAACAAAAAAAAAAAAAAAATAATATCTTCTATTTCTAGAGTGAAAATATTCTTCCTTGTTAAAATTCTTTATTTTAATGAATTTAATAACGTTTCAGGCCTATCGCCCCAACATCGGGTTATCTACAATACAAATTTACACTATTCGTATTATGCATACAATAATTAAATTAATATACCACAATTTTTTAATTTAAAACAATTACCTCAATACAAATATATCTTCCATTATCACATTTAAGCTATTCTCCTTATTAGTCTTAGTTATAATAACAATAATCATATTGCTGTCAGCTTTTTAAATAAATTAATAAGAATTTTCATACATAATAATAAATAAGGAGAATCTAAAACTATACTATTGAAAATTCTTGAAATAAGGTTATCCTTACAAAAGTGATAACAAATAGATTACAACCAATTTTTTGTATTGTACATAACCTGATGATGGAGCGACAGCCCCGAAACGTTGTTAATGATTCATTAAAATAAATAATTTTAACAAGGAAGAGTATTTACATTACATCTAGTAATATTAATGAAAACTCATCTAATAAAGAACCTATATGTTAATAACATCTTCAGTAAAAATAAAAGAAAACCTATAGAACCAATTAAATGAATATTTGAGCTCAAAAGGAAATAAAAATTAATTATGAACTATGAAAATCATTAAATTTAGAATTAAACAGATTTACCAATTCGATGTGGTAAGCTTAAAGAGGAAAGCCCTAGAGTTCAGTGCTGACCTGTGGTCATCTAAAGTAGTTGAAGAGGAAATTGTTTTTATCTGTCTCGTCCACAATGAGTAAAGGTTTTCCGTGAAAATGATTTCTATCTGCACCAGTACTTCACCTGGTAAAAATGGCAAGACTGTGTTGGGAGTCTGAGAAGAGGGGGTGCTATCTGGAAATCTCTGCTTTCCTCTTACAAACTACAACTTTCCCTGAACTTTCTACTTAATAAAATTCTCTATTAGCCATTAACATTTAAACTTCATTTTTTTTTTTTTTTTTTTTTTTTTTATAATAGCCTCGTAATGGAAGATACTCGAGGGCAGGTGTCAATTCAACATTTTCTCCAGAATACGACGACCCCGCTAATTGCACCGAAGACGACCCGTATGGTTCTCAGTATACTCCATATGGTGCACCTTACGATCATTATAGTAGCAGGAACTCTCTTGGAAGAAGGAGTGTCGGTAAGTTCTTTACAAAGATTTACAGTTGTTGGCTAAACTAATTTATTTTTTATACATTATTTAATACTATAAATTTACTTTCTAACATTATAAATTTTTAAGCAAGTGCACATTTATTCCAAAAATTGGTATTGTTAGAGGTAAAAATTTATATTCGTTAAGTTATTTACAATTTTATTTAAATCAGTTGGCTTGATATAGCATTTTTGTTTCTAAACATTTCATGATGCTTAAATTTAGTCCAATAGATAGAACTTAAACGTTCCTTACAAAAAAGAATTGATTAATAGAAGTTATAACATATATATAAATATAAATTAGATGCATAATCATTGAAAACAATTATAATTAAATTTTTAGACAACTTTTTAAGGTTAGAAAATAAAACAATTTTAAAACTGTTTTTATAATTGGATATTTATATCTCTCTAATTAAAAAAAAAGTTATTCAATTAGAAGGTTCAAGTTTTTACTTAAACACAATTAAAAAGAGTATATTGGTTATTTGCATTACTTTTTTTCGGAAGAAATAAAGCAAAGAAGAATGTTATCGGCATAAAAAAAATAGATGACAGATATGAAAAATAGGTGAGCTATTATATTCAAGATTTTTAGTATAGAAATTTGTTTTGTTTTTTGGACATATGATCATCACAGAATAAGGAACAATGAACTTGATAATTGGCAAACTGGCTGATATATTGTTCAAATGATGAATCAAAGAAAAGGGTTATTTATTCCAAAATAACCTATATTAACATTTTTAAAAAATTGTGTTTTTTTAAGGCTCGGAGGTTTTGTAGATTAAAACATTTTCCTCTATTTCTTAAAAGTTATCTTTTAGCATAAATTAGGAAAAATGACTAAGTGTAGCTCTTCAGCACAGTATCATCTCAATTGAGATGGATTACCATTTGGTACTGATGTATTTTCATCTTTTGGTTACATTATGTGCGTTTTAGCACGGAGATCCACTAATTTCCCATCGTAAGTAGTACTACTGAAACTGCTGAACTTGTGTTCACAACCTACACTGTTTTTGAGGCACTGAGATCCTAGCTAAAGAGGAGTACTAGCCTCCACAGCCTTGATGAAATAGATTTCTTCTTATCATGCGAAGAGTTCATGTATGAATTTAACAGGCTTACTTGGGTTCAAGAGCAGTTACCAACTGATCTAGATCATTGAGGCTGTACGGAGCAGCATGTGCTCGAGGACCTATATTTCTTTCCCCAGAGCTGACTGTCCATACCAAACCTATGGGTGGTTATTGGACATCAATAAGACCACAATTCAATTCCTGAAATATGCTGGGTATAGTAATCACTTCCATGCCTAGTAAAGAAACCTAAGTAATAAATCTGAGAGAAAAGAGAAGGGGAGATGTTCGACTTTCCTTCATGAGTGGTACCCATCCAAGTACTAACCACACTCAACATTGATTACCTAGTGTAAAAGTCTTAAACTACGGACTCACATTTTGTATTAACTCAGTAGAATTAATAAAGTTAAGTTATAAAAACATCAAACAGCAGTTCGGAATCCATATTTTGAGTTTTGCATTAGAACCACATTTTGGTAGTTTTATCTTCTTTTTTTTATATTCTGTTAATTTAATTTTCTATATTAGTATGGATTGCTCATTTTATTTGTGTTTCTACTAGTTTTTCCAGTATATTAGGTAAGGTGTCTATTCTGTAAATACTTTTAAAAGTTAATTATTCTTATTATTTCTTAAATTATTTTAAGACTTTACTTATGGCAAAGTATAAGGTCGGTTGTCAGCTAAGAACTAGGCCAAGTTATCATATTATCATAACTCACAACTAACAAATAGTTTCATTAGCTTAGCTTTGATAGTTCATAGTATAACCACGCATAGCAACTATATGAACTATAATAACCAAAGTTGCCTTAGTTCTTGGTTGACACACTGGCTAAATTTGAAAAAAAATTGTTTATTTCTGTGATACCTTTTTTTTTTTAATTTGGTATTTTGCACTGTTGATGCGTCGGCAGGAAGAGTCTTCGAATTCTAAAATGTTCTGTGTTTTGGAACCATAAATTGAGAAACTTTGTCCATGAGTAATCCCTTATAAGATATACTTATAGTTGTTGTGTGAACACTAACCAATCAGGTTCTCCTCGAAACTTGCCAATCTCAGGAAGCCCTGAACCACCCCCACCACCACCACGTAACCATGACAACAGCTCTTCTGCCAACGAGTCTAAGGAAAGTAATGAGATGTCTGAAGCCGAATGCGATCGGGACCAACTCCTCAATCGCAGCTACCCTGGTGAGTCACTGTTTGGTTTTTAGATGTAATTTTCTTAATATCTTTTACTTGACTAACATTTCATATATATTTTTTTCCCAAGTTTTAATTATACTTTACTTCTAATAATGAAAATAAAAGCTAAAATTTTATTTATTAAATGATTTACTAAAAATAGTATTGTTAGCAGATATAATTACTATAACTTTTTCATTCTCAAAATCTTATCCTTTACTTTTTGTGGTAATTTAAATTTTTTATTTATTTTTCTTTTTTATTATAGTTTCTAGTTCGTATTTAGGTTGATTCTTTTCATTCAAGTAAGTTTGATCAGTAGAAAATAAATTAAATTAGTATATATTTAACAATTTTTTTTTCACTTTCTCCTGTCATTTATTAATTTTTAAAAAATAAACTCAATAAAATTTATCATTTTCTTACAATGATATAATTGAAGACCACAGGGGAAAAATGATAAGTCACATTTTATATTTTTTGTATAACAAAAGACATCATTATGTCTCTGTTGTGGTTTTGCGCTTACTTTAGCCACTGATTCGTGTCCATTTATAAGTCATTTATTCCCAGCACTAAATTCTTGCAAGAACCTGGGCCTCTCTTATTGATCAAGCATCCGCCATCTTCTACTTCTCATCCCCTTCAACATGTCCTCCATCTCAAGTGTGGTCTTCCTGAACCACTTCTTCCACCAGGTAATCAAGGTGTTTGGATATTGATTATTTGGCCATACATGCCTCATGAGGCAGCCATCTCATCTGGCTCCCTCTTACATTGATATCAAATCCGATTTCCTTTATTTCAGCTCAACTCTTCGTTCTAAGTCGTATCAATAGAAAATGTATTGCGGGTTCTGTTTATCCCTTTTCTGTGTCTATTTCTAATTTATTTATTATTTACAGTCCTGCAATAACCTGGGTCTTTCTTATAACTTTCCTCTATCTCATATTCCAGGCAGGTATCCGCTGCTTTCTGATTCCTATCCTCTATATGAATTCCTTCACCTCAGGTGATTTTTCTACCACATCTTCTACCAGTCTTTGTGGAGGTATTTGATAATTAATTCTCTTGGGATACGTGCTTCATGACCCAGCCGTCTCATCTAGCTCCCTCTTACTATTGAGAAAAAATCTTGTTTTGCATTTATCTGGCACAAATCCTCGTCTAAGTTATAGAGGTCCTCATTCTATGTTATATCAATGGAAAATTTATGATTAAGTATTGCAGGTTCTGTATAGCCTTTGCTCCATGTCGTTTTCTAAGTTTTAGGTATAAAAAATTATGATTGAAGCTGTGATTGAATTTTATTAACGGAATGGACATAGGAGAGGGAGCAAGAGAGAAGATGAGGAGGAGGTGATTAAAACCATCCTTAATATGGGACTCTTATTAGTATTCCATATAACAGTAAAATATACTGTAATATATAATATAACACTAGTATATTTAACTATAAAATATAATAGTAACCTACGTCTTCTCTCCTCCAATATTGCATATCAGTTTCTTAGTAACATTAAGGACTCAGTTGATTTTATTAAATCATTGAAAACTTATGTAGAATATTTCATTTAACTCCTACAGATGACACTGATTGCTCAAATAAAAAAAAAAACTGTTATTCCTCTGTGCCCTTCAATTATAAGATACCACATTCTGCTTTTGACAAGTTTCTCATTAGTTGTAAAAATTACTTCATTTATTGTAAAATGTTAATTTATTTTAATTTGATCATGACATACAATATAATGCCTGGTTCACTATAATCTACACCTTTACTCATCTGAGTGAACTTTCCTTTCCTATAGAAGTCTATTCATTTGTGTGTTTGAAGATAAAATTACATCCTAAACTTCTGAGGTTTAAAACTTATAATTGTTTTACAGATTCTTTTAATAATGATTATTCTCAGAACTTCTGCATTTGAAATTTGTATTCGCTCTGCGACTGTGCATGTATTTCATGTATGGAATCGTATTTGAGCAATTTTCTATAAAAATTATCACACCTCCTTGGTA
>NW_027111958.1:1063476-1084943 GCF_000696795.3 Halyomorpha halys | reverse complement strand
CCTATCAAAATGTTTAATACCAATTGATAGTTTCATATAAAAACTGATGCTAAATCTATCAAAATGTTTAATAACAACAGATAGTTTCATATAAAAACTGATACTAAAATGTTCATTACTTATTCTAGTTTCATAGCCCAAAAAAATCATTTCAATCAAAGTTGCTAGCTCATACTCAATAAAAAATTTACAAGAATACATTTCCAGACCATTAAGTCTGTATGTGGAAACAAAAATAAAGGAGATGCTACTATTTTAGACAAATGATTTATTTCTTCAACTTATTATTATTATTATTTTTGGCTCTACTGACCTTGTAGATCTTTGGCCACCCAAACCAGCCTTCTCCACACTTGTCTGTCTTGGTCTACTGCTTTCCAATTTGCTGCATGCAGCTCTTTCGCATTTTTGTCGATTCTGCCTATTGATCCGGTTTTTGGCCTCTGATATGATCTCTTGTCAACTATAATAGGATTCATTGTTGTGTAGATGCGTCCGTAGCTGTGTCCCGCTCATCTTAACTTCCTTGCCTTCATATCATGAGACGTTGACTGACCAGTCTCTGCTAGCAGTTCACTGTTAGTTCTTCTCCAGCTCTTCTGAGTTCTTCTCTGAAGGATTTTCTCAATTCTACTTTTTAGGATCCCTTTTAGAGCCCAGGTCTCACAGCCGTATGTCAGAGCTGGCTTTATCATGGCATTGTACACTCTTAGCATCAGACTTTTAGAGATTTTAGGCATTTCAGTATTCTTGACAGAGAGAAGGCTTGCACTTGTTACATGCTGGTCTATCTAAATCAGTTATTTATTGATGTTATTGTGGAGCCAAAGTATTTGAAACTGTCTACTTTCAGAAACGATTTGTCATTCATGTAGACCATGCCGTTAGGGTGGATTTTTTGGATTATAATCATATATTTTGTTTCATATACAGGTGACTGAATCTAGGAGGGTGAAGCCCGGAGAGCGAATTTGTTGATCGGGTGAATTAAAAATTATGAAATGGTGAAATTGAAGGAACAGAAATGGGAAAAAAAAGGAATGAATTGAAATATTTGTATTTGGTGCATAGACCGAAATTGATTGTAAAGGGAAACTGTAGGGAAAAAAATTGTTTTCTTTATATCTTATTATACCATGTAATTATATATAATTTATATATGTCCGATTACGGATTGATAAGTATGCTGTGTGATATAGCAACCTGATGTATTTAGGCAGCATAGATGAATAAAGTATTTCTCTCTCTCTCTGCAAGTCAATTCCCTCTGCTTCTCTTTTTTAGTTTTTGAGTCTTTCTCTATCATCTCATAAAAATAGTTAGGATGAATAAAATGATTTTGAAAAACATGCTTTCTTATTTTTCAAGGAAGTCAAATTACATCCTCCACTAATATTGATCAATGTACATTACAATACCAAAGAAATCATAACAGAAAAAATTATTAGTGCTAGTTTTGGCTCTCTGTCCTGCCTCCAATATCCCATGATAACTGTTCGTCTAATTATCCCTTGAAAGTATTTACTTATAGAGCAGTATTTGAACAAATTTACTTATATCAATCAATGTTTTAACTTCTGCTAAAACTACTCAGTGTGTAAACTACCACTCCCACCTTTAATAACTGGAGACATTTATTGCTGTTAAAAAGTTAGTTGTAATGGTGTGTACAGTTCTACCATTCTCTCCTAATCACAAACAATGAATACTTAGTCCTTTTAATTGACTTTCTTAAAAAAAAAAAATTGGTTCTCTTTTGAAACACTATCCTACCCTCAGTAATCCATAAGAACTCAGTAATTTTAAAATTATTTTATTTAGTTCCTTATTCAATTTCCAGTTACTTCCTTTAGTATAAATGTTATATGATATTGGCTCTGGCTAAGATACAATATCTAAAAACTTTTAGAGCAATGTTTTACAACAGTGATGTGATTTTAAAAGTACTTTTCATGCTGATTTAAAATAAAGTTTGTCAATCCATCTTCCATCTTATTTCCAACTATGAAAAATAAAATTTTTGAAAAAATATTTTTGACCGATCTTAAAACTATTTACCTTAATTACAAAATATGAAAACTGTTAAATATAACATTACACTTAATACACTACATTTAACACTATTTAGTATGTGGATATATATATAGATACATATTATTAATTTTAATATAATTTCTAATATTTAGCTTCTATTATATTGCACTCTATTTTTTTGTAATTAAGTATTGTATTCAATGTGTGGAGTGTGCTTGTTAAAGATGCACTTTTTCTTTTTGTTACATGAATATCATGTGTAAAGGAATACGTAAGTGTTATAGTATCTGTGTAGTTTAGCTTTGCACAAAATTTACTTTATATATTGACTATATATATTATTTACAGCACAAATTCTAGAGAAGTTATGATTATTAAGTTTTTAAAAAAAATATTTGTTATCAATTGTCTAAATGTGTTTTTTTGTTTTTAATTTATAAAATTCAAAGAAGTACATTAAGGATGAAGTTTTTAGTCGCCAAGCAGGTTTACATATTTCAGGATATTCGATAGATAAACAACTAATTTACCAGATGATCTAGAATGACAACGAACTATGTAAACCTGCTTTTTTAATTTCATTTAAAAGCAGGTTTACATATTTCAGAGATATTTATATATATCTAGAATAACTTCGAAATATTTATCTAAAATGTATACAATCATTTCTTGATAAGTCATATTTTCAATTTATCTAAGAAATGATATATCACTTCAAGATTTAGAGCTAGAGCATTAACCCTTAACTTGGCAAGAATAGATATATTGGATTTTTTTTATCATATTTAATATTTTCCTGTTAGTTAATAGGCCGAGAAATAAAGTTTTTTTTTAATTCATAGTATTTGTGGCCTAAAGTCCCTATGGAAATACAAAATGTATGTGTGATTGCCAAAAAGCTTCGTTTAAAAAACGGAGGATAGGGCTAAGTCTATCGTTCTGAGATCTGCAGGCGGTGCGGTTCGAATCCAGCCTCGGAGTGTTAACTTTTTCATCGAGTGGCGGTCCCACAAAATGAAAAACTTGACCTCCCACCATGATCAGAGTAGGTTGTTTACCTTTAGATAACTAAGCAAACATCACGTTGGCTGTGGATTGCCTTAAAAAAAAATCTCATATTTAGTGTGATTTTGGCTATAAGAGGTGAACTGAATGAATGATAATGAGTGAGTACTTACGGATTGACAGGTTTAGTGCATATGAATGTATAGTCTATTTTGATCCATAAAAGATGAAAATTAGAATATGCTGTATTGGATAAAGAGGTGGGAAGAAAGAATAATTGAACTTGATGTCGAATATTGTAGAAATCTTGAAGGGTGTATATTTTTAGAGGTGAGAAACAGAATTGAATTGAAAGAAATATTGACACTGAACTGTACAGCAAATTAGTACAAGCAGTTATTATCATAAGGGCAAGTAAGGGAGTAATGAAGAACGAGGGAACAACTAGATCTGCTAGAAGGGTAAATTAACTTAAATAGCGCCATAGGATGATAGACTTTGTGAGTGTTAGCCCTGTAGTAGGGAGAGGGTGGCAAAGATCCTGTAAAAACACCAATGTTTTATAATTTATTAACTTTCTGAAAACGGAATAGTGTTAATGAAACAGATTAAGAGAAATCAATAACTAAGTTAATACCAAATATATTTTTATTTATAATAATAAAATATTTATTTATATTAAAAGAAATTTTAAAAAAAGTCAAACACAGTCTGGTGGGGGATGAATGAATTATTTTTTAAATATATTTGAGATAATCAATATCCTGGTAAGTTGGAGGAAGATAGTCTGGTTGGCAGTCAATAAAGGTATTAAAATAGTAAAAGAAAACTATTTATTGTTAACCAATGTTTCGTCCCACTTTGAAGGGCTTCGTCAGGGCTGATAAGAATAACAATAAATAGTTTTGATACCTTTATTGACAGCCACCCGGACTATCTTCCCCCAATCTACTTCATATTTTATATTAGCATACGGTCAACTATCTTCTTCCAATCTGGTAAGTTCAGAGATATCTGAAATGGCCAAATTAGATTTGACCCAGCCCAAAATAATAAACAATATATAGATACATATGAATGGAGCGGGTAGCTCAGTGGTAAGAAACTGTGCTACTAATTCCAAGAACCTGGGTTTGAATCCGGCTTTGGTAGATAATTATTTCCCAACTCACCTCCCCATTACGTAGCGCCGTGACACTTCTTGATACACTCATTGGAGTGAAATAACATGGTCAAACAATGCTATCAAATGACTTCTCAAATAAGGTTCTACTGGCTTCCACAAAATAATTTAGGAATGAGTCATTCAATGTCAATTCAACACAGTTTTGAACCTGATCATTTTAGATTTTGCCCAAAAGATAGCAATTTGACACTCTGTTGTATCAAATGATATACAAGGATTCCACCATTCACCTAATTCTACCTAAACGGTTCTGCCATCCAAAAAAAGATTAAGAATTAGGATCAGTGGCCAGATGGTGAAAAAAAAAAGATATGCCTTGCCAGGGCCAAGGGTTAATGTGTTTTATAAATTTAACTCATGTAATGAATAACTGTTCTATTTTTTGTTTTATTTATTACTAAGCTGTTTTATTTTTACAGAAACGAAGGAGGGCCCCAACAATTCCAAAACGGAGGGCTCACAGCATACGATACTGTGGCAGTGTAACCTCTAGTCTGTGTGCCATAGCTAAATGACAACTAACACCTTTCCTCTACCATCATCGTAAAAAAAAAAAAAAATTATAAGGTGCTAAAGGTAGTCTTATCAAACCACTGAGCCTCTATTTGTTGTCTCGTAGTTGACTGTCTTTTTAATCTTAACATATATCCTATTTCTTATGATAATTATTAAAAACATTCTCTTTATCATTGCTGTATGTAATCTAAGAGGCGAGGTTGTATAAAATATTAACTTTTAAAATACCTATAGTTACACGATTTTAGATAGGTGTATTACCATTGTCCACAAAGCTATTAGTAGCCATTTTAAATTTATAATATAATAAAATATGCATTTTCAATATTATACCTGTATATTTTATCATAAGCTCAAAACAGTTTTCAAAGTAGATAATATTATAATCTAATGTAAGAACACCATTTTAAATAACTTCTTTTAATAATATTTAATGTTATTTTAAGCATATTTGCCTGCTGTTTTAAGCCCTTCCTTTAAAAAAAAAAAAACATTTGTTGTAAATTTTAGCTAAGCGCAAAAACCTATTGTCTAGCACAACGTACCAAACTCATTGTTTTTCTTCTAATTTTTGAGGATATTACTAGTTATATCTGTAATATAATCTTTATAAATATAATATTTTACCAATTTAAAACTTTAGTATTTAAGATCTTTGGCGTAAGAATCGTTGAAATCATCGAACAGATTTCATAGAATAGAATTAGTTATATAAATATATACATTGTGATGTAGGAGCTTTCTTTATTTTTATTGATACATGTTAACTGTTTGTTTTGCTTGGAGAAAATGTTTATTGGTAATTATGCTTTTGTAAATATGTTTGATATCTGCTTTTCAGTTGTATAAATCAGTTTTTAATCGATAAGTGATATTGAATGGAAGGCTCGATGAAAAGGAGGAGAGGAATTATTGAAAAAATAATTTTAAAAAAAAGAGAGAAAAAAAAAGAAAAAATAATGAAAAGGGAAAAAAATTTTATTGATGTTTTAATTAAAATTAAAGTAATTTTAAATACATTGCTCCAGATTTACATTAATTTTATTGCGATTGAATCATCGATGGTGATTCGACTCGTACATTTTTTTTTGTTGCACTAATGCTTTGGGAAGAGAGAATGACTTTAAGAGCTTTAGTGCTGTCGAAGACTGGGTAAATTGTCTCTAGGGACAATTTTTGTGAGCGTTTGAATGTTGAAATGTCAGTCTTCTTATATTTGTGTGGTTTTTAATGTTTGTAATACTGACTGATTATTTAGAATGATTTTACTATAATGCATATAAATATTTTCTGTGTATAACATTCAGTCGAAACTTATCTTCTTTCATTAAAGGTGCCACTACTCTGCTAATTTTATGAAATTAATTATTTATAATGATACGAATATTTGTATATGATATAATATATCCTTTACCTAAGCTCACGTGGCACTGTTTCATTTGGCTTGGTAAACCTACATTGTAGTTTTTCAGTCTGTTATATAATGCTATTTGTACCAAAGTTTAATCTTCTGTTAATACAGTTCCACAAAATGTGTTTTGTGTGTATTTTTTATTACCCTCTTCAATTATTTCTCCTTCATATTTCCTTAAGATACTTAGATACCTAATCTTACTGTTTCTTACTACTTATAAGCATTACTTACTTATAACTATTGTGGCGTCTACTGCAAGAGAAGGAAGAGGTAAGTTGGAGCAAATGCTGAATAAAATTTTCTAAGTTAGGTTTTGGTAAGTAATTTTGGTACAAGTACATACTTATCTTAAATATAAAGAGCATAAATGAAACTCTCCTTGTGTTTATAGAACGGTTCTTAGGGCAAGAGCCTTAAAGCCTGTATCACTGAGTTATGAATTTGGTCCGGTAGTCAAGGGAGCAAGAGAATACAATGTTTAAAATGTTTGTGACAAGAAACACATCCTCACAGAAACTGAAAGGAATTTCTTTTATTTTTTTAAATAAATTGTAATTTAAATTAAGAAAAACATTATAGTTGGACTATAAAATGAAGTTGGATATGACCCACTGAGACCTAAGCTAAAACCTTAGTGATTTCAAAGTATTGTTACTATCAATATTTTATCTCTACACAGCACCAACTTAATGAAAAAAAAAATTGGAAAGCAGCTCTATCTAGCCTTGATAAATTATGGTTAATTACTTTAAGAACTGCAGGCTCAAAATTGGGTATGTTACATTCAAAATGAGCATGACAATTTTAATGGTGGACCATTTGAAGGGAAGGCTCTTGGATAGTTTTCCTCCTGAGCTCTGTGCTGTAAGATGATAACTATTTTTATAAAATCTTTAAGTTACTAACACCTCAAAACCTAATTACACTTTACTGCAGCAACTGTTGCACCCGCAGATGTAGTGAAAACAATAATTTTTCCATGATGGTTCAAATATAATTTGTCAATGTCATTTAACATTTAAATCATAAAATTTATTGATGTAAAACCATACCCATCAGTTTGGATTTAACTCTTTTCAGTATTAGCAATCAAAGGCTCAAGTAGGATAGGTTTTTACTCAAAAGTTTGACTTGTTTGCATCACAACACATTCCCTGTACTCCTTGTTTGCTCTTCTCCATGTCCAGTTAGCCTATTTACATTGGTCTCGGTTTGAGATGCTGCAAAAAAGAAATAGTTTTGGTCTCAGCATGCTTTCTCATTGCCTTTATCTGTCCTTAGACTTATACTAGCTTAAGGATCTTAAAACAAGCAAGTGCCTTTATAACTTGCTTGCACTTCCTCACCAGTGTGGAGTTCTTGGAGACTCTCAAGTTTAAATAGTTGACTAAATACTAGAGTGGAAAGTGATGTCTGTCCATCACAACCGATAACTTTGAAACATACTGCTGCCGACAGTTTGGCGAATAACTCTGGAATACAGTGGAACATTTGCTAAGTGAAAAGCTGAAATAAATTAAGTATTCACACAACTGTGCATATGTGGATGCTCACAACTTTTAAGTTAATCTTGTCTTTTTGATTTACTACAAAACAGTGCGGATTGTCCTTTGGAATTTCTACTGAACCTTGTGCCCTATCCAGTTTCTAAAGGTACTAGGTACAAGGTACAAGCAAGGTATGCTTTTGTGTCTAAAGTAGGGATTCTATCAAGTGGTGAGGAGCAGTATTGTAATATCAGGAGCTCCATTTTCGTTATTTTTAGATGAATCTATCTGGTGTGGTTTTCCTACTTCTAGCCACTATTCAATACTATTAATTCTTAAGTAATCCATTACCCCATAACATTTCATCTAAAAGTGTAGCAGGAAAAGAAAGCATAACTCTTAAAAGTCTCAGTTGGTGTGGTACAAAGTGCTTGTAATGAACATCATTTTGATAATCTTTGAATTTATATGTGCATTTGCACTATTCCAATTATGGGCTGTCCACTACACAATAACTCCATATTGAATTTTAGGTTATATTCATTGCTGTGCATGTCCAATGCATAACTCTTGGATTTAAACTGACATCACATGTTACCCACCAGAAGGATACTGTAGCTTTCCTTTTGGTTTATGTGAAATGTGTACCACAGCTTAGCGTGACATTTAAAACAATACCGAGTTATTTGACGTTTTGGCTTAACAGGAGTTGCCAGAGAAAGTTTTAATCCTAAAGATGTCCAAGATTAGTTTCTTTGTGAAAAAGATTGATTTTGTTTTTGATGTTTAGATAGATAAATGCGTTTCAGTACATCACGCTTGATAACATCGTATGGGTTCGAAAACAGTATTTATGAATTTATTGGAATGGGGATCACATCCTGATCCGTAAATTCCTGAGCATAGAGATGGAATTTTCTCTATAGCTTTTTCGTTATTGATGCTAAAACAAAGGTGAAATGTAGCTTCCTTGGGAACATCTCACCATTCGATTAGATATCCATTATCAATCACCCAGTGTTCTAGCGTAATAACTTTTAGCTTCCAAAAATCAGGAATGGACTCCATATAACAGGGTTTCTTCTATTTCCCTGAATATAGAATGGAGGACAGCCTCACTTAATTTCTCTGAAGATTGGCTTGCTGATTAGGGTGAAGAGGATGAATTTGTAGCAGCTTGATTTTTAGGTATATTGCTACCAACTTCTCCAGAAAAAGAAAGGAAGATAAGCTTTTAGGTCGAAAGGTTTTAGCGAGAATATAGTACTCCTTGCGATTCTCAGTAATAAAACTAATATGCTACTTTCCATGGCTTTGGGATATATCCTAGTGCGAGGGAGGCTGCGAGCTCTGCTCCGATTCGGGGAAATAGAGCATTAATTCCTTCGTTGAGCTTTTTCAAGAAATGTGCGAATACAATTTTATTTTCGTCATTACTATGTACTAAACATGAAATGTTAGAGGGCTATAAGAAGAAAACTTTCAGCAAGCTACATCAAAACTGTCAGAACCGTTTCTGCGCTAAATCATATTTTTGTTTTTGTGTCTATCTAAACCACAAGCATGGGGTGTCTTAAACTAACAAAACACCCGTTCTTCTGTGAGTTAGTCGTGGCTCTAACACACAGAGCAATGACCCAAAATGGCATATTTGGACTCAGGGGATATTAAAACGTAAACATTTGTTAAAAACCCAGCAGGGAAAAATTGACTCAGTTATAATATCTTTCTCGTCTAGACCTTTGGTGGTGGGAAGGAAGTTAAAAAGTTTAATTGTTTATATTACATGTCTTACCATCTTCAGCTATCGATTGTATTATTCACTTCTGACCTCTTTGTAATATAACAATGTTTGAGATTACCTCCCCTTAGCACGTTTGTGTATAATGTTGTGAGTGGAGTAGTTGAGTGTAATTTAATTTTAATTATCATAGTCCTTAGGAAGAACTAATCTATAATTTAAAAATGGATACAATAGATTCTGTCCTTGCTAAATTCGAGGAGCCGAAATCTAAACCTTTGAATTATATCAGGTATTGTTGAAATACTAGAATAACTATTTGGTATTAATTTGGAAATAAAAATATCATTCATATCTAAATAATCTCTTGCATTTATAAAAGATTAGAAGTTTTTACTCTATTTTAATTCCTAATATTATTTTAGAAAAAGTGCTTTGAAGAGCAGTAATACTCAAGAGCTTTTAGCTGATGTTTTCAAATTGATGGTTAGTAGGCCTGATCATAGAATTTTGGCTAAACGTAAAAGAAATGAAATGCTTAATGAAATTTTTATTGAAAATTTCGAATCAGAGCAAATTTGGCAACAAATAGAACTGAGAAACAAAACATTGAAATCTTATGTTCCTGGTATTACAAAGTTGCTTCTAAATCAGTCAGAAGTAAGTTTTCCATATTGTAAGAAAAGTGATTTACCTGACCCTTCGCAGCCCGATAATTCTAAAGATGATGAGGAAAATGGAGAAAGTTGTTCAGGTGAATCAGAAGGTAGTTCTGATGAAAAGGAAATTTCAGGTAAGTCTATTTAAGTATTTGAAAATCAATTTAATTGTATAATTTATTTTTAGTAATATTATTATGGTGAGAAATGGGTTATTGTTCACTTTACTGGTTTTAGTTCATAATTGTCACTCCAACATGGCAGTTAGTGTGTATTCACTTTTACAGTGATTCTTTTTTATTTCAGATCTAAACTGAATGAGATCTGGAGAGGATTTGTTTACCTTTCTTTTTTGTTAAGAAGCCGACAGCTGTGATCCTATTAAATTAGTAATAATAATGAAGATTATAACCCATAACCATAGAACATGTGATATAAGCTAGAATCGACCCATTCTCGTGTGGAGTGACACTTGTATACTGTTATCAATATGCTTTGATTTAACTTTTTTTTTTTTACTGGCTTATTGTAGACCTATTTTGTACACTCTTTATGAGCTGTTTAGGACTTTAGATTTTTTAAATCTCATTTTAGTTAGTGGATTGATCAGTTAACACTGAATTGGACCTGCCATACCTCAAATCTGTAATTCGGTCCCACCAAATGATAGTGTGATATGCATTTACATCTCACTGTGGCAGATTCTTCAGATGGCTAATCCTGTCAGCTTGAGATTGAACATGTGTTTATTCAATTTACAGTGATTGGTAGAGAGCACTGTAATTTTTTTAGAGTGATCCTTTTCAGTTGATATAATAATTTACTTCGATTGTTGCTGGGTCCGTCTAGAAACAGCTTACAGAAACCATTCCTGAATAACCTATCAGTTTCCCCGTTGCCAGATGTGCCAAAGTTTCCTGCCATGCCACCTATTCAATTACCCAGCATTCCTGTATCATAATCTTTAGCCACCACCCTCTTCTCACTCCTCTTTTTTCAGTTCCCTTCAACAATTAGAAGTTTTAAACTCAAACATAACTTGATACACTGTTAAATTGTATTATTGCGATGATTCTATTTCTTAGTACTGGTACTTGGTGGGAGGAATAAGTCCGGCAAGTGGGCCTAGCGGTCCTTCTTCCCAACTTCTGGTGGCAACCTGAGTTGCCGCTGCATACAAACTAAGGTGGGAATGTCAAGATTCATTTTTCGGGGCTGCCGAAAAATAAATATTAACTGCTCCAAATGAGAATTGAACCCATTGGTGATTTTTTAGTTAATTTTGTGAATAACTAACAATTAGCTGCAGTGGAATTTTTTTAATTTTCTGTTCGGTTTAAATTGAGGCCATTGTAAGTGAGTCAAGGCGTTACCTTAACGACCTCACAACTGTAGCAGAACTGTTCCTATTCCGGCATGGGTAGGTTGACTTTTATTTTGTGGGGGTTCCACAGAATGAAAACTCTACTGTCCCACTCTGGCTGGAACAGGGTGCCAAACTGTAGGATAAATATATGTATTTAGCATATGAGGATAATTATAAAACCAGGTTTTGAAAACTGAAGGAAAAAAAAACAAAATGCCTACAGCTGTAATGAGAAAAACGATATAATATTTAAAAACAAATCTTGGTACCCAAATTAATAGCTAAATAACCTTCCTACAAAATTGGGAAGAAGATTAATAATGATGAAATATATTTTCCAGATAAAACAGAGAATGTGGAAAGTATGGATGATGAAGATGAAGATGAAGAAAATGATTTAGACCAGATGAATGAAACATCTGAAGTTAACAGGGGCACTTCTTCTAATACTGGAGATGTGTTCTTTGATTATAATGAAATGGAAAGTTTTCTAGAGAAGGCCGAAAATGGGGATATGAATGGTGGTGATGATGGAATCGATTACTTCACTGATATATTATCTAGTGATGATGAGGTAATTTTTTTTTATATATTATTCCTTAATTCAAAGAAAAAAAATTATTGTAGTATCATAATAGTTCCATTATTTACATTTTTTGACTATTATCTCCAATCTTCTCAATATAAGAAGAATAAATGCTACGATAAACTATATATAGTTAAAGCTTACGCTAACTGATTGAAAGCTACCTTAGCAGAAGATTATTTGTTGTATGAGTTGGCGAGGACTACTCCTCTCCAATTCCCACCACCTGTGTAGTACCTCAAGTCTTGGTACTGGGTTCACTCTTATTTATTGTCTTCACAGCACCTGTGGTCACTTACAAGGAAGTGGTGTTAGCAGGCTATGCTGATGACATTAGTATTTATGTCTCCAGCACCCGACCTCGTTGGGTTCTTAAGCTAGTACTGAAAGCATCAGTCTCTATCATTGATGCCCTCAAGAAGATCGGCATATAAGTGAACATGGCTAAGACAGATGCTATTGTAATGTCTTTCCAGGGGAGAAGAAGTCCAAAAACCTTCTTGGTTGAAGTCGAAGTCAGGTGCATATCTAAACTCTATCCTCTACCTCGGTGTGATGCTGGAAAGGCATCTGACATTCTACAGGCACATCAGATAAAGATTCAAGCTTACCATGCTGAAGTTTCGTGGACTTCACCAATTCCAGAGCTACCGGAACTCCTTCCTACAGCAGATCATCAGAGGGAACACACTCCTCCTTATGCTGGAGCTCATTGGCTGACGGGACATTAAATTTTTTGATATGCTGAAGGCCTGTGCAAACCCACTCTTCCGGGAGATCACTTCTACATCAAGACCTGGGAAGTGGCTGGGCACTGTCCTCTTGGTCAACATGGTCTGCAAGGGAAAGGCTGGTCCCCCCCACTCATGTGTATGCAGACAACGACTAAGCTACACAAAGCTCCCCTGTACACAGCGGACCCCAATGCCTACCTTGAAGTGCTCCTCTGGCTATAAAAGGATCTCAGTACTATCGTATAAATATATAATTATGTCAAGTGTAAGTATAGTTCGGTTATCTACAGCACAGTACTCAATTCCATGGATAATCGTGAGTTGACATATACTTTTACTTACTGAATGAGTAACAAATCCATTCATATCAGTACCCTTGTGTGTTTTAATCCATTTTTCTTTATGCTTTTAGGATGCTGAGCGACCTATGTTTAAAGATTTTTTCGAAGATCCATCAAGAAAAAAAACTCTTAAGAAAAAAGAAGAAAATGAGGACTCAAATCTTTCTGATGAGGATTATGATGATGAAGATGTGGATGATGATGAAGATGTAGATGAAGCTAATCACTCTAAAAATCAATCAAAGAAAAAAAATTCTGACAAAGCTAATAAAAAGGGAAAAGTTAGGTAAAGTAATGAAACAAAATGAAAAATAACTTTATTATTCTGGAACATAAGAAAAATAGGCATCATCACTTCTTTTTTTTTTTTCAATGTTGAATTATTGATGGATAAAAATATATGAAGGAAAGCACAACAATCCCTATAGGTTATAGGGTTTATATAGGTTAAATAATGGTTCTATACTTGTTAAAAATAGATTTAAAAAAAAAACCTACAAAAGGTTATGTCCATATCTATAGGACAAAAATAGGCAATGTCTACAAATTAATAAATTTCATTTAAGGCTTAGAAATTGATAATTAATATATAAACTAATAATAATTGTCTGCTACCTTACTCATTTAAAATCAAAAACTAAATTTTTTAGGAGTCGTCAAACTTTGAATTTCGGTTTTTGTACATTGTACAAGTATTTTGGATAGCCTCTTCTTCTTCCTCTAACTCCTGTGTGTCGTCAAGCATGGAGTTGCACTCTCTGTCCATCTAGCCCACCGGTCCCTGGCTAGTCTCATCTCTGTGATGGTGCGCTCCTCTTGCTGCCCCTAGTTTTCCAATGTACTCATGCACCTGGGTCTGCTGAGGCTGTCTTCCTCCCGACCTTGCTTCCAAATATCACCTGGCTTTTCTGGTATTGTCCACTCTACAGACGTGTCCATACCACTTCAGTTGCCACTCTTACATTGTGTCTCGCACTGATTTCACATCCAGATCCTCCTGAATCCTTTCATTTCTGACACAGTCTCTCCTGGCCTAACCAACTATTCTTCGGAGGAATCTCATTTCTGCTGACACTATCCTTCCTACGTGCTGTCCAGATTTCTGATCCATACAAGAGGACTGGGAGGAACACAGATTTAAATATCCATATTTTGGCATCTCTGTTTACTTCTTTCTTGCCTATAAGAGTTTTGAAAATCTAATGGTACACTGCATTGGCCTTCTTTTTGGATAACCTCCATTACGGACAACCTCTAACGTTAGTTAGAATTCCATAATGAGGAAGCTTAGGTTAGGTTGTCAAAAATGTGGTGGAGGGTAAGAGTGAGATGTTCGGGACCTGGCAACATGATATTTAACGGATAATTTAAATGTAGGAGAAACATTGAGTTCTAATTACCTGCTATACGAAGGATGATATAAAATACTGTCATTGATAGGAAGGGTAGATTCTCTTCAACTTGGCATAATATGGGTTTGGATTATTATTCCGAAAACAATTAGTGTTGAATAGTTCATAAGATGTTTAAGTTCAGCTTTGAATTCATCCAAGAGTCCGCCATACACCAGGTAGCCGTATTTATCCTGCAGAAAAACAAGAGTTGAACCTGAGACTTGATGAGTTTCAAATAGAACCATAAAATAAATTGTTGCTTAACCAACAAAAATTAAATTTTGATATAACAAATAGTTATTTCATGATGGATGAAATAATTAGTTAAGAAAAATATAATTTTATCAAATAATTTTTCTGAATTTTTAATTTAAGTTCATTTTAGATAGTTGAGGATAAATGTTGTCTCGGCAGCAACTGTTATATAATTTACATTATGGCAGTAAAGTGTCGTCTTGTAGACAGACCATGTTAATTTCCAGTATTAATTTATTTTAAATGTTATTTCAGAAATGATTATTTTGTGTTTTTGAGAAATAATGTATTTTAAAAAAAGTAAGTAGTAAAATGGCAATCATAAGATAACTATTGCAGAAATATGTTGGTTTCTTTCAATGAACGAATAATTATTTCAAGAAATAAACGCAAGTAGTTATTTGATTGAGATTAATAAATCAGATAAATTTTATAGGTTGAAATAAAGCAATATATTTAAAGAAGTTAATGAAGTAAATATTAACCTTTAATTTTTCTTGTTTTAGATTCATGTCAGATGAAGAAGAATCCGACAGTGATGAATCTGAAATTGAGCAAAAATCTTCTTTTGAAAAGAAAAACTCTAGACTTAAGGAGCAAATAGCTAAGCTTGAAGAGGCTGCATTAAAAGAAAAACCTTGGCCGCAGAGAGGAGAGGTCGATGCACAGCAACGTCCCATTAATTCTCTTCTAGAGGAAATTGTCGATGTTGATTTAACAACAAGGCCAGGTAAGTTCATTTATGTTTTATTGATTTAAAAATTAAACTAATTATAAAACAAAAGATATCTTAACTATTTTACTGTTGGAGGATCTTACTCATTTAAATAATAAAAAAGAGAGCTCCAAAACAAAATGTGAAATAGACCAGTTTTTAATAAAAGTTTTGGCATATTTTGAAAAATCTATTTAAAATTTACAATTAATTTAATTGTACATTGTAAAATATAATCCTGAATTTCAACCATACTAAAAAAAAAAAAAAGTTTGATTTTTATATCACCTTTAAATATACAGATAAAAAAAAAATACATGCATCCATTTCAGTTTTATTTAATTTTTTCAGCACCTCTTATGACTGAAAAGGTTACGCTTGATCTGGAATCTATAATTATTAAGAGGATTAAAGACAGGGCATTTGACGACGTTGAAAGGAAAATTAAACCAGTCCATGTTCAACACGAGCTCAAGAAGGAACTTGTTTTGAATCAAGAAAAAAGTAAATTTTCCCTTGCTCAAGTTTATGAACAGGTATAAGTATTGTTATTTTATATTAATAACTTTTTTTATCCTTTTTACCTGACTAAAGGGAGCCAAAAGAATATATTGTATTTAGGGCAGGGAGTACCATAACGTCCCTTGAAGGCAACTTAAAATGTGAAGAGAATAGAAGCTGTAGTAAATGTTATTTTCATTAATTTGGTATATTAAAATGAAAATCTATTTAGACATTCACGAGAAATTCGTGCTTCTTTCTCCGTCCTGTCCTGTTCAGACTTATTTCAATGTGAATATTAGGGATCCCGAACTATATAACTAACTTTTTAAAAGTAATGAGTGAATATAAAATTGAATTAACTTGGTAAATTTTTTAATTAATGGTTTCTTGGAATATTTAATAAATAATTAATTTATTTTAAGGTAAACATTAAAATATAAAGTTTGATTCAAATAATTAATTGTTTCTGATATAATGTAGGAAGTTTTTTATTTTAAAAAAAATGTAAAATAATTAAATTATTTTTTAGAATATTTAATGTTATTCAAAAAATCAACCACAAAATATGAGCTCTGAGTAACTCAACTTTTTTTTTTTAATCTCCTGCCTAGCCATTTATGGCATATGGAATACAGCAGCAACTCTTCAACTGTCAAACATGGTGTACTGGATGCCAGGCCAACGGAAGCAATAGAATATTTTTCTTTTATATTACTATTCTATGTTGCTAATGAAATGTCCGATGGTTTCTTTATTTTATTCCGCACGGTTTGATCCCTTAAAAATTTGACACATCTGACTTATGTTTATATTAAATTTTCTGAATAATTGAGTTTTTATGAGATAGGGTTTTCCCGATAAATAAATAATAATTTATTTATTTTTGCAGGAATATTTGAGTAAACAAGAAGTT
Source organism: Halyomorpha halys (assembly GCF_000696795.3). Taxonomy (NCBI): domain Eukaryota; kingdom Metazoa; phylum Arthropoda; class Insecta; order Hemiptera; family Pentatomidae; genus Halyomorpha; species Halyomorpha halys. The sequence goes on along the minus strand of NW_027111958.1, from coordinate 1,068,093 downwards.
AACAATGATCAAGAAGCCGAAAGCGAAGAAATTTCCCAGCAGAAAGAGGAAATTAAAAAAATGATGAAATCTGTCTTCAAGAAATTAGATACATTGTCTAATTTTCATTATACTCCTAGACCTGTGAGTTGCTCTAATGGTTTTATTATTTGTCTTGTATTTCTTAAAAGTTAATGTTTAAAGGTACTTCTATACGTTTGCCAAACTACATAATTTTTGAGCGTGTAAAAGCATGCAGATGAGTTATTTGGATTGACTGGTACTTGTTGGCATAAATTTGTAATTTGGCTGAATGTCAGTTTTTGTGAACAATTCAAAGGGCACTTGTGGTGCATCTACATGCATGGTCCAGTTAGCCTTGTTTTAAAAATTCCAATAGATTAATATTTGCGCTCTCTGTGTTTAAATTAATTAAAGAAATTACCCAACCTTCAAATTTGATATTTAGTGTAAATACTATTTTTAAAATCTTGCCAGTTAACTTTAACGGTTTGTTTTTTATTTAATACGGTGAAAAAAATTTTTTATAAAAATATTATATGTTTGGGTAATTAAATTAATAAATAATTGTTAAAAAATCTAAAACAAAAGTTGAATTAATAGATTATGTAGTACTATTTATATGAATTTGTATCATCTATCTTCTAATTAGCTGGTATTTACATTTCTTTTTATTTCACCTACCTCTATTTTGTTCATGTGTATAAAGAAAATAGTATAACTCGAATGTAATAGCTGACAACAAAAGTCATAAGAACACACCAGTGTGTGGATACAGGCGTTTGTTGCTTCCTTTGTTCACCAAACATTCGTTCAAGTCTTGGTTTTACGGTAAATGACAAACGTATAGATTCAGCGTAAGAATTAATTCTTGTTTTTATAAACCTCTTACTCGTTATTTCTGACATACAGAAGGGTTATCTACAGGGTACCACCCTATTATAACCATGGTGGGGGGTTAAGTTTTTATTTGGTTACACTCCCACAGAAATAAAAGTCGACCCTCTAGCCGAATTCGAACCGGTGCTGTGGAAGTCACGAGCTAATTAAAGATGGCACTTTAATTCGCTCAGCTACAAATGGCCCCAAAAAATTTAATTTATCATTTGCTAGTGGTTGCATCTCTAATAATGTTCTGTTTATTGATTACAGGCCGTCGATGAGCTTAGAATCATCAGCAATGCTCCCGCTATCTCTCTCGAGGAGGCTATTCCTATGGCTGTGGCTGAAAGTAGCACTCTTGCTCCTCAGGAAATATCAGGTAATTTTGTATTTATAAATTGTTTTCTGAAAAAAAAAAAAAAATCTATTTCTAGACCTACTGTTGTGCTAGTAGGTAATTTGGTCTTGATCATGCTCAACTGCTAGGTCTTTTTCCCAATTAAGGTTTATCCACTTTACAGAGGTTAGGTATACCTTTGGGTAAGATAGGATTTATCATTAATACACATTTTTAATTAACTACTTATGCTTTAACAAAGCTCTATCTTCAACCTATTTTGTTTTCCACCTAATATAACCTGTACCAGGTCGGCCCGAAACTTTTTGTTTTTTACGGAACAGCCTTTGAAGACCACGCGACTATCATTACTTTTTCCTTCTCAATTTTTCTCTTCTTCTCTCCCAGTATCTTCTCATCATTTCTGCGTGCCTTTGCTTCCTCTCTTCTGACCTCGTAGTACCCTTCTGTTTTTCTTTATTTGCCACAAGAACATTTATTTATTTCAATTTTTTTCCGTACTGTTCTCTATCTAGGCAGTCCTTGTCTGTTATTTTCAATTTCTTTGTTTCCCCTCTCATTTCCTTCATATATTCTCCAACGCTCTTATATTCACGGATTCTGTCAAAGAGTTTCTTGTTTAGTCTGCTTTGGTCCATTCTCATCATGTGCCCGTAGAATCTCAATCTTCTGATTCTTATTCGGTTTCCAGGTCATTTATTTCCCTGTAGATTTCCTGGTTGGGTCTTAACCTGTAGCCTTCCTGTGTTTTTTTGGGCCCATAGATTCTCCTCAGGATCCTTCTCTCTATTTTCAGTAGTTTTTCCAGGCTAGGGAGACATGTTGTTAAAATTAGTGGTTTTATGACCTTGTTGTGATGTCTTATTTTTGCATTAGACAATAGGTTCTTTTTATTGTAAATATTGCTGGTTGCGAAGCTTAGCCTTTCCAACTTGATGATTTTCTCGTTTATGCTCTCTTTCTCCAAACCGTTATTGCATACTATCTCTCCCAGATATTTAAATTTCTTTGTCACTCTTATCCCTCCGTATTTTGTCTCTATTGCTGTAGTTTGTATCCGTCGTCATAAATTCTGTCTTTTTGTAGGAGACTTGTAGGCCTGCTTTTTCCGCTATATCTTTGAGGGTATTTATCTGACTAATTGCCTCTTCCTCTGTTTCCGCTAGAAGGGCTAAATCATCTGCAAAGGCTAGGCAGCTCACTTTTATGTGTTTTTTCTTGGTCCCTACTACAGCTCCTGCGTTATTTATTTTCCAGAACTCTCACGATTTTATCGAGTACTACGTTAAATAATATTGGTGACAGGCCGTCTCCCTGTCTTAGTCCTATTTTTACCTAACAGGTAAGTACTAACGGATGAGAGGCACTGCATACTTTTTATTTTTAAAATAAATGGATAATTGTTATGAAAGAATTTTTACTTTCCATTTACTTATTCAATTAATTATTCTAGGCTCATTGGGAATCCTACATCATTTATACAGACCTTGGCTGGTCGACTCCATGAGTCGAAGAGGGAAAATATAAATGTATTCGACTAGTCTCAACTCATTCTCTCTCATCCCTTTTAATATTGTCTATTTGACTGATTGGTATGCTGTGTATTAGTAAACAAGTTCTTGAACATTTAGTTTTTAGTAGACTTTGGCAAAATTTATTAGGAGAAGCTTGAAAACCTTATCCTTCAACTGTGTATGCCATTTGTCATTTTTAAGAAATTCCCAGCCCATTGGATGTGTAAAATTAGGCAAATTTGATGAATTGGCCTTTACAAAATGATTCAAACAATAGTATTACGTATAACTTATCTTTTGTTTCTCAAATTATTCCTATATTTTTAGGTTTCATGCAGAATTGAAATGGTTATATCCATCCTACTGTCCACCATTTTTTATTGCATTTTCCATGAAATTATTCAATTCCACCATGCATCATATGTTTATGATTCTCTTTGGTTCTATTATAAAAATGTTTTAATACACAATATTCATTTTTAAATTGACTTATTGTTAATGATCTTTTTTTTTTCAAACCTCTTTGGTATTAATTAGTTCATATTAGTGAGAGTTAACTGTATGTTTTTTAAAATTTATTTTTAGTTTATCTTCCAATCCCCAATTTGGAAATTTTATGTTGCTTGAAAAGGCAATTTTTCCATAAATCTTTATTTTATTTGTTTGTTTTTTTCATTTGAAATGTTTGTTGATTTCTTAATATTCATATATGATTCATATCTAGGTTCTAAGAAAAAAGTTCTGGTTGGAAAAGATGAACGAACTAAAACAGACAAGCGTAGAGAAAGGAGAAAGAAAAAAGCTTTCTTGTCTAAAAAGTTCCAGAAATCAAAGAATAGTATCGGTTCTGCTTCTAAAGTATTGAAGTCGAAAAATGTTAGTCTAGTAAGTATCCATTGGTATTTTTCACTTTATTCATTTGTTTGTTTAATTAATTTTTTTATTGAACACCTTTATGGTGTTGTAATCAGTGGTTGCTCAATGCATGTTTTAATTTTAATGTGTGTTTAGGTTGAACCGACTGACAAGGATAAAGCAATAAGCACGTCAACCAAATTTTTCACCAAACTTCAGGAGAATTCTGAAGTCGGATTTACATCGAAGAAGCACAAAGAAAAGGCATTTAAAGCCAAGCCTCATAAGTAAAACTTCTGTAAGTAATTATTAGTTTTTCAATTTACTTATGGTTCTCTGCTATTTCTTTTTTTATCAAAGTAAATGAGGTATTCGGTCGTAAAACATGGTAAAATGAAAACTTTTACAATATTAAATTGTTCATTAATTATAATGTTTTATCTTCAACCACATAATTAAGGCACATACCATAATTTGATTTATGGTATGAACGGTAATTAAATAAATATGTATATTATAAAAAATATAATTAAATAAAATAGTATTATCTTACTGATACATTTGTGGTTAGTGGGTTTGCCCTAAGACCCTACTTTTATAGTATTTATTTGTTTACATATCTTAATGGGTATATTTCATTTTATATACTTAATTCTAATAAATAATGTCGGGAAAATTTTCTTTTTTGTTTTGTTTTTTACATAATACAAATTATTATTGTTTTACATGTAAATTTATGTCTTTTCACAGGTATTTTTTGATGCTGCTACATCAGTCAACCAAGACCATTGAAACCATATTTGTGAAACATATTGTATATAATGTTTTTTTTATTTCTAATTTGTAAATATATGTGACCTATTCATGTACAAATATTAAGTGCATTTATTTTTTATTAGTCCCGAATAAATATGTAAATTTTTTTATCTAGTGTTTGTCCTGTGTATTCTTTGATACATAATTGAAGTTTTTATAATGATGAGAAGATAGTTGACCTTGGATATATAT